>NW_026869282.1:0-170822 GCF_020745735.1 Hemiscyllium ocellatum | reverse complement strand
GCTTTTTAAAAGCTTTTCAGACAGTTTGAAATGTTATTCTAGACACCTCGGAAGGGTCAAACATTAGGAAAGTTTCAAACATAAACAAAGGGATAGTAAAAACGATAAATAAAAAATAGGTAAGTTAACTTACAAAAGAAACCTCGCACTAAATATCAAAAAGGACAGCAAAAGCTTCTGTTGTATGTTAATGGGAACAGAGTCGCTGAGCTAAGTGTGGTACCTTGGAAGATGAGAACTGTGAGTTCATGGGGGAACAATGAAGTGGCAGAGATGATCTCAGTTTTTATGTTGGCAGACAACAGAACTATTCCTATTAGAATTGGCAAGTCTGGGGCTATAGAAAGAGTAGAACTTAAACAATCAACATTGAGAGGGTAAAGGTACACAGCAAGCTATTTGGATTGAGGACAGACAAGTCGACTGGTGCTGATGGCCTATATCCTGGTTCCTGAAGGAAGTGGCAGTGGAGATAGTGAATTCATTACTTACAAAATTCCAAAGATCTCTGAACATGGGAAAGATTCATTGTGTTTATTTAAGACTGAATATATATATATATATATATTCATTGATTGTCAAGGGGATCAAAGGTTACGGGAAGAAAGCTGGAGAATGGAGTTGAGAAACATCTCAGCCATGATTGAATGGTGGAGCAGACTCGATGGCTGAATGGCCTAATTTCTGCTCCTGTGTCGTATGATCTGATGGTTCGATTGGATTGGAAAAATGCTAATGTAACACTTGTATTCAAAATGGGAGGGAGGCCATATGTGGGAAATTGCAGACCAGTTTGTTGAACATTTGTTATAGAGTCATAGAGATGTACAGCACGGAAACAGACCCTTCAGTCCAACTTGACCATGCCAAAGATATCCTAACCTAATCTAGTCCCATTTGCCAGCACTTGACTCATATCCCTCTAAACCCTTCCTATTAATCTACCCAGATGCCCGTTAAATGCTGTAATTGTACCAGCCTCTACTTCCTCTGGCAGCTCATTCCATACAAGCACACCCTCTGCATGAAAGAGTTGCCCCTTATGTCCCTTTTACATCTTTTCCCTCTCACCCTAAATCTATGCTGATTAGTTCTGGACTCCCCCATCCCATTGAAAAGACCTTGTATGTTTATCCTATCCATGCCCCTCATTGTTTCATAAATCTCCATAAGGTCACCCCTCACCCTCCGAACCTCCAGGGAAAACAACCCCTGCCTATTAAGCCTCTCCTAAATGCTTCATCTCTGGAAACATCTGTGTAAATCTTTTCTGAAACCTTTCAAGGAGAAGGCAGGAAAATGGGGGTGATGAGCAGTCTTGATCGAAAGACATAGCAGACTTGATGAGTTGAATGGCCTAATTCTGCTCCTATATTTGTGAACTTTTGAACTCTGGAGCAGGCAGGACCTGAACCCGATTCAGGGTTAGGGTCACTACCTCTGTGCAACAAGACATCCATAAAAATATCAAATCCTCCCCATCGGGAAATTGCATCCCCAGTCTCCTGAGTCACAGATGGGGATACTAACCACTACACTACCGAGGATGCAGGACAGTTGCAAGATGATGGGGATAGGGGTGGAGAAGGGGTGGGTGTTTCAGGAACTATTATAGACATGAAAGTGTGAATGGACTCCTTAAGTACTGGGTAAAAACAAGGACTGCAGATGCTGGAAACCAGAGTCTACATTAGGGTGGTGCTGGAAAAGCACAGCAGGCCAGCAGCATCTGAGGAGCAGAACGAAGCCAGTCAATGATCTGACCTGTGCCACACAAACACAGTCCCCCTGGAGTATTACCAAAGGTATGTTCAGGCTGTAGGAAGAGATCCAATTCCCAGTTTGATCTGGAATGTAATCCCCACAGGTACACTGGGAGCGGTGATCCATTTGCTCCACATGTGGGAAGGGATTCACTGAGTCATTCAAACTCAAACACATTATTGACTTCCGACTGGACAGAAAGAATTAAACTTCTCAGCAAAAACCACTTTAAAAAAAGTTCAATTTTTATAGTCATAGCGAGAATCACAGTTTTCCAAACTGTGGGCCAGTACTCGTGATGTTGAGAGACCAGGTTTTGAATGCATGGCCGCCCAGGTAACAGTGGGTGCTGTGGGGCTCACAGCGATGACTGATTGGCCGACTCTTTAGATGCTCGGTTGTTTCTGTGTTGTTGATGAGGCTTGGCCTCATGGACTGCTCTCTGAAGTTGGATTTAAAAGAAGTTTTGGAAATTATGAGAAAAATCATACCCCGAAAAGACAGTGAAAAACTGTTCACCATGGTAAAAGCATTGAGAATAAGAATGCAGATTTCAAATCCACTACAAGGAAGAAAATGTGAAGTGAGAACGAAAGTTCACACAGTGAGTAAATAGATCTGGAAGACATCGCATGGAGCAGTGTTTGATGCAGGTTCAGTCAAGAGCATTGGAAAATTATTTGATGACAAGCAATGTACCAGTTTCCAAGGAAATGTCAGGAAAATGGCACAACGTCAGAAAGCTCATTTAGAGAGCTGCATGGACACAATGGGCTGAATGGCCTGCTTCTGTGATTTAGTAATTCAGTGGTTCATAATTGCTTATCAGGTCTTCGTCAGTTGTGAACGTCAAGCTAACATCTGCTATTTTGTATGGTCAGTCAGGGAGATCAGTCAGATCGATGTTTTATAACTGCAGGGATTGGGACTAGGACCCAGGTATTCACAGTACGTGTCAATGATTTAGATGAGGGAACTAATTGGAATATGTTACAAATTGCAGATGACACAAAGCTGGGTGGAAGGGTGAGCTGTGAGGAGAATGCAATGTTATTTGGACAGTCTGAGTGAGTGGGTAAATGTATGTCAGAGGCAGTTAGTGTAGATAAACGTGAGGTTATCCACTTTTCTAGCAAAACTAGAAAAGCAAATTATTTGAATAACTGTAACCTGGGAGATGGGAAGGTTCACCAAGAACTAATCCAAGACAGAGGACCGGAAAATTTGTGGCTGTAAGAGCTGCTCCTTTTTTGAGATATTTTCAGTGTTGGAGGGATTTCCTTGAATTCCAGGAGCAGCAATTAATGTTTTATATGCTGATGCATTGTTTTGGTAAAAAAAAAATCAAGACAACAGCAATTTCAAAATGGAGAACGACAGCCAAAGGCAGTGAGCACAGGTCTGTAAGGGAGAGAGAGAGAGAAAAAGAAACGTATACTCCTAACGGACACAGCAGTGAATCAGCATAGTTACTGCCTCTGCTGTTTGAAATCATGTACCTCTGAACATCTTGGAAAAATTAACAAACAGCAAAATTGACAGCTGATCTTGGAGGAACATGTGTTGGAGAGCTCACAGCACAGGAACAGATTAGTGCACACTTTTTAACGTGTAACCTTGCTGTATGTCTGCAGTAGTGAATAGAGTGGGTTTTTTCTTGATTATATGGTTTGAGATTTTAGAAGTTCACCAGCGAGTCCACAACAGGGGAATGGCCAATCACCTGCTCCAAGCACAGGAAGGGATTCATCAATTCCTCCAGCCTGCAGACGCACTAGCGGGTCCACACCAGGCACAGCATGCTCACCCACTCTCAGTGCGGGAAGGGCGTCACCCCTCCTCCCACCTACGGAGGCACCAGTGAGTTCATGTGCCAGCAAAGGGTGATTGAAGGAACAAGTGCTGAGTGCCATTATCGACTGGACTATCAACCCAGTTCTGGGGACTCCTGGGTTTGAATCCCGCCACAGCAGATGGCGGAATTGTAATTCAGTCAGAAATCTGGAGTTCACAATCTCACGATGAAATCATTTTCTGGGGAAAGAAAACCATCTCATTCACTCATGTGAGAGTCCGTCTGCAGCCCAATCCTGAGTCAGACTGGTTCTGTTTCCAAAGTAGGGATTTCAAAGTTTGTGAGAAGATTTGTAGCTCGGGTGCTCGTTGTTGTGGTTCTGTTCACCGAGCTGGGAATTAGTGTTGCAGACGTTTCGTCCCCTGTCTAGGTGACATCCTCAGTGGGAGCCTCCTGTGAAGCGCTTCTGTGATGTTTCCTCCCGGCATTTATAGTGACAACCGAAGCGGCAGATACAAATCACTATAAATGCCGGAGGAAACATCACAGAAGCGCTTCACAGGAGGCTCCCAAGCACTGAGGATGTCACCTAGACAGGGGACGAAACGTCTGCAACACAAATTCCCAGTTCGGCAAACAGAACCACAACAAGTAGGGATTTATAACATGTCACATGGATTGACTGCCTGAAGATTGTGTGCTTTTTGAGCAAAATATAATGTATCTGCAAATAAAATTCTGCAATTGCAATTTCACCCCATAAACTGATGTGTGCATGTTATGTGTGTGTGTGTGTGTATGTGCATAAGAGCATGTGTTTGCATACGACCATGCTTGGTAACGTGTGTGAGTAATGGGATACAAGCCTGTGTGAGTGGGGTCACTTGTAGTGTGACATGAAACCAAGGTCCCTGTTGAGGCCATCCTCACGGGTTCCGAACTTGGCTATCAGTTATACAACACACATTGGATAGGGCAGGGTGGGGCTTGTCTTACAATTTGCAGAAGGTGGGAGGCTCTGGATGCTGTGATCCAGGGCAAACACACCCTAGAGGACATTCGTTCAGAGAGATGGAGCTGGAAGGCAGGCTGCAGACATGTTGAGGATAAAGTGGGAAAGTTAACCAGGCACTTTATTCTGGGAAACGGTCATTCCCCTCTGGAGAGAGCCTTTTGTTTGCATCAGTGGATAGGGGGGGGTCAAGGGTAAGTGCAGGACTGGCAGGTAAAAGGGATCTGATACGACCATCTGCAGGTGGGAGGAGCTAACCGGTTGGGCAGTGGGAGTAAAAACAACATTGGGAGGGGGAGGTGGTGGTAAGGGACAGAACAGTGACAGGGATGGTCTCCGTTCTCTGCAGTTATCAGCAGGAGCACAGATGGCATTGGTGTCTGTTTGGTGCCAGGTTTCAGGAACCGATGTGCTCAGGGCTGGAGAAGTGGAAAGGGAGGTTGCAGTGGGTGTGGTCCAACAATGTCAGGAGGAGAGAGCCTCTGCTGAGGGCACATGAGAAGTTAGAAACTATGAGGACAAAGCAGAACATCAAAGCTCTGGGCGGCACGGTGGCTCAGTGGTTCGTACGACTGCCTCACAACGTCAGGGACCTGGATTCGGTCCCACTCTTGAACAGCTGTCTGTGTGGACTTTAACACGTTCGCACTCTTCTGTCTGCATGAGTTAACTCTGGGTGCTCCAGTTTCATCTCAGTCTAAATATCTGCAGTTCAGGGTGGATCGGCCGTGCTAAAGTGTCCACATATGTGCAACTGAGGATCGGTTAACCATGGGGAACTGCAGGAAAAACGGGTGGGTCTGGAAGGGATACTGTTTGGAAGGTCAGTCTGAATTTTATGGGCCAGATGGCATGTCGGGATTATATGATTCTACTGCATTAGCCAAGCATCTATTGAGAAACGATTGCCATAGGTCTGCTATGGGTGGAGTGGGTTCCAATTTATGAGACACTGACACCAGTCCTGAGGAAGGTGGAATTTGTGCTGTCAGTCCCCCAACCATTTGGTCCCCGTCTACTCTCTCTCCTCACACTCTGCACCCACCAACTCTCTGTGCTCAGCCTTCTTCTCTCTCTTCCCCTCATTTTCTGCACCTCACCCTCTGTCCCATGTAATTCTCTCTCTATATATATATACTCCGCTCTCTGTCCATTCTCTCCTCCATCTACCATTCTTCCATGCTTTCTCGTGCCCTCTTTGATTGCTGTATCTCTTTCTCAGGAAAAAGAGAATTGATAGTGACGACTCTACCTGGAAGACAGGGGTGCGCAAGAAATGGCTGATCTTTAAAATTAAGAACAGCTAAAATGATATATTCAAAAACATCGTTAAAGTCTAAAAGCATATTAATTTATTTTTTAAAAGCTGCAGTCATGTTTCTGAAACTTGCATTGAAATGTACAAATAGAATCATACATCACAGAAACAGATCCTTCAGTCCAACTCGCCCATGCCCTCCAGATATCCTAAATTAATCTAGGCATCCATTTGACAGCATTTCGCCCATATCTCTCTCACACCTTCCTATTCAGATACCCATCCTGACCCCGATGCCTTTCAAATGTAATTGTACCAGCTCCACCACTTCCTCTGGGCAGCTCATTCCATACAGACACCACACTCCACATGAAAGTTACCCCTTAGGTCCGTTTTAAATCTTTCCCCTCTCACCCTAAACCTATGCCGTCTAGTTTTGGACTTCCTCTACCCTGGGGAAAGACATACAAAGCTGGACGAAATTCAAAAGGAATAAAATGTCGAGCCACAGGGAAAAATAAAATTGTGGCTGCAGCTTTTTTTCTCCTATTGACATTTGGACGCTGAAAATCTGTCGGTAACGCCAGCAGCTCCACAGAGCATACTGCGCATGCTTCTCGGTGTCAGCTAGCACTGCGCATGTACTGCGGTGTCAGCAAAAGCACTGAGCATGTTCGTCGCTGTCCGCGGAAACGGCGCATAACTTTCTTCTGAAAGACCAATGGTGAGACCCGGAGGACCGGAAGGAACCTGGTCCTCCTGCCAATCAGAACAGCGTCTTTGTCTGAATGCGGAAGTTGGGCAGTGAGTTTCTGAAGTTGCTGTTGTTCCTCTCTCTCTCTTTGAATGAACTTCACCCCAGACTGCAACTCTGCCCAACATCTGTGGGTACCGCACTCTCTTTTCTCACCCAGTTTTTCTATTCTTTTTCGTTCTGGGATTCAATTGCTGATTTGCACGAACTGAAGGGAAAGGGAGTGAATCCAGGGAGGGGACAGACTCTGGAAAAGTTGGTCCAGGTCTGTGTCTCCGTTGGCAAACGCACAGCAAATGCAGTAGGACCACAATGTAAAGTTAAAGCCTATTGCTTTTTTAAAAAGGCAGAAAGGAGGTGCATGGTTTAAATGATAATATATTGGTTTGTGGAGAAAGTGATGACTGGAGATCAGAGTCAAGTGTCGCTGGAAAACACAGCAGGTCAGGCAGCATCCGAGGAGCAGGAGTCGACGTTTTGAGCACGAGTCTTTCATCAGGAATGATGTGTGGATGTACAAAGGGGTCTCAGCGTCCTTCTGCACCAGTCACTGCCAGTTGTCAGACAGGTGCAACAAGCAATCAGCAAGGCAAGTAGTATATTAGCAAGAGGAATTGAGTTCAAAAATGGGGATGACTTCCTGCAATTAGTGGGGGGGGTGGTAATTGAATATATTCAAGGCTGAGGTCATCTGGCTTCAGATGAACAACAAAGTGGATGGTTATAGGAGAAGGCAAGAAAATGGTTTTGAGAACATTACAGAATCATACAGCACAGAAATAGACCCTTCAGTCCAACTAGTCCTTGCTATGTTTGCATACTAAACTAATCCCATCTGCCAGTGTTTGGCCCATATCCCTCTGTCACAAAGCTGGTCCTTATTCTAAAAGCTGGTCCTTCTTCTCAAGGATACTGTGTCCTTGGTTTTTTTCAGAGTGGTAGTAAAATGGGCCTGGGCTCCAAAACGGATGTTTTAGTACAGAAATGAAAGGGTATTGGTCGGCTTTTTTGTTTATACGTCAACAGATGAGACGTTAGGCCCAAGCTTTTATGTTTTCGAAGTGACTTGCGTAATGAAAGACGAGTGATCTGTTGTGAAAGCTGAGGCCTTGTTTGAGTGAGTTCAGCAGTGGACTGTGTGGAGAAAGGTTGTTAAACTCTCTCTCCTTCAGCCCTTCTAACTTTGACCTGTCAGCCTCTGTTTCAGTTTTACTGTATGTTTAAGGGGTTTGTTTATTGGGACTGTTATGTATATTTGGAACAGTATAATTAAGTCTAGTTTAGACAGACTGAGTTCTGTGGATATTCTATATTCTGTTCTTTGTGTTTCATTCTGTATTCTTGTGAATACATTTATCTGTTTTAAATCCTGGTAGTCAACCTAGCTAACTCTGGGTAATTTTCACTGTGCACTTACTGAAACAAATAGCAAAGTTACGGTCTGTGCTGCCTGCTTAAGAATGTTTTGAGTGGTCTGGCCTAGTCCATAACACGTCCAAACCTTTCCGTTCACGTCCTTATCCAAATGTCTTTTAAACGTTGTAACTGTACCTGCATCCCCACTTCCTCTGGACATTCATTCCACATACGAACCATTCTCAATGGGAAAACAAAGGTGACCCTCCTGTCTTTTTAAAATCTTTCTCCACTCACCTTCAAAATTTGCTCCCTAACTTAAAACCCCCACTCTAAGGAAAGGACACCCATCATTCACCTCATCTATACCCCTGATAAGATCACCTCTCAACCTCCTATGCTCCAGTGAAAAAGGTCCCAGCCTATCCACCAAGATGTAGGTATATTCATATCCAGTTCAATGTTGCTCCCAGTTCTCTCTCATTATGTCCAGGACAGCAAGAGACCATAAGACATAGGAGCAGAAATTAGGCCATTTAGCCAATCAGGTCTGCTCCACCATTCAATCATGGCTGACAAGTTTCTCAACCCCATTCTCTTGCTTTCTCCCCGCAATACTCAATATCCTTGATGCACAAGAACCTATTTATCTCTGTCTTGAATATACTCAGTGACTTGCCCAACACAGCCTCTGTGGCAATGAATTCCATAGGTTTCGCACTCTCTGGCTACAAAGGTTTCCCCTTTATCTGCGTTCTAAATGGTCTTCCCTTAACTCTAAGGCTGTGCCCTTGGGGCCTTGTCTCTCCTACCAATGGAAACATCTTCCCAACATCTACTCTGTCCAGGCCAATCAGTATTCTGTATGTTTCAATGAGATCCCCCAAGCGTGGGCTGTAAATCAGTGTAAACCAGACCCTTCAGGATACAGCATGGATTAGGTTCAGCAAAGCGAGAATGGAGGGAGAATGTGTGGGGTGGAGATTTTCAGCGTTTAGGAAATAAGAGAGGAAAGAAAGTTCAATCTAAATTAGAATTAGGATGGGCTGATGGGCCGAGGAGTGGCAGATAAAGTTTCATTTAGATAAATGTGAGGTGTTGCATTTTGGAAAGGCACATCAGGCAGAATTTACACACTTAGTGGTAAGGCCATGGGGAGTGTTCCTGCATCAAGAGACCATGGATGCAGATTTGTAATTCAGTGAAAGTGGAGTCACAGGTAGACACAGTAGTGAAGGCGGCGTTTGGTGGCGCTTGCCTTTATTGATCAGAGCACTGAGTACAGGAGTTGGGAGTCATGTTAAGGCTGTACATAACATTAGTTAGGCCACTTTTGAAATACTGCATTCAATTCTGGTCTCCTATGTTAGAAAAATGTTGTGAAACTTTAAAAGAGTTTGGAAATGATTTATAAGGCTGTGGCCAGAGTTGGAGGGTTTGAGTTATAGGGAGAGGCTGAAAAGACTGCGGCTGTTTTCCCTGGAGCGTAGGAGGCTGAGAGATGACCTTATAGATGTTTATAAGGGGCTTCGATAGGAGTCCAAAATGAGGGAGAGAGAAAAAGGAGTTTACACTGCAGTGAATCTGCACAGTTACTGGACATTGCAGTGCATCTGGGAAAGGTTAATGAACAGCAAAATTCACAGCTGACCATGGAGGAACCTATGTGGGGGAACTCACAGAACAGGACCAGAGAAGTGTATAGTCTTTAACATGTAACCGAGCTGTAAGTCTGCAGTCGGGAATGGAGTGGATTCTTTCTTGATCATATGTTTTACTGACATCTGTCTCTTGATTAAATTTTAAAATATAAACCACAAGTACTGTGTTAGCCCAGAGCACTTTTTTAGAACAAAAAGACGGTGCTTTTTTTTGGGTCTGTAGATTGTGAAGGAGCAAAGGTGGCCATTATGAGAGTGATATGCTCTTCCTGTCAGATGTGGGAGATTAGGGAGAGTGTCCATGTTACTGGTGAATATGTCTGCAGTAAGTGTGTTTGCTTGTAAATCCTATTGGATCGCATGGATAAGTTGCAGCGACAGTTCGAGGTAATGAGGAATCTACAAGACCTGGGACTATGATGGTTTGGCAGTTATAGGAAGGGAGAAAAACCGCAGCTACAGGCATGGAGATGGGGAAGGAGGGGTAGGCAGGTAGTGCAGGAGTCTTCTGTGGCTGTCCCCATTTCAAACAAGTCTGCTGATTTGGAAAATGTAGAGGGTGATGGTCTCTCAGGGAATGCAGGACGAACAGCCAAGTTTCTGGTCTCGAGACATGCTCTCATGCAATGAGGGGTACATCGGGTTCCAAGTGATCAATTGTGATAAGGGGCTCTCTAGTCAGAGGCACAGACTGATGTTTCTGTGGTTAGCAGCGAAAAATCAGAATGGTGTGTCACCTCCCTGGTGCCAGGATCAAGGCTGTCTCAGAGAGGGTGCAGAATGTTCTCAAAAGGGAGAGGGACTGGTAAGAGGTCATTGTACACATTGGAACCAATGACATAGGAAGGGAAAAGAATGTGATTCTGAAGGGACAGTGGAGAAAGTCAGGCACAAATTTAAAAAAAGAGGTCCTCGAGTCTAGGAAAATCTGGATTACTGCCAGTGCTATGAGCTAGTGAGGGTTGGAATAGAGAGGATAGAGCAGATGAATGCATGGCTGAGGAGGTGGTGCATGGGAGAAGGGTTCACATTTTTGGATCACTGGAATCTCTTCTGGGGTAGATGTGACCTGTACAAGAAGGATAGATTGCACCTGAATATTGGAAGAGGGCTAATATACTGGCAGGGGAATTTGCAAGAGCTGCTCGGGAGAATTTTAAACTAGCAAGGTGGGTGTGTGGGGAGGTACCCAGGGATATAGTGAGGAAAGAGATCAATCTGAGACTGGTACAGTTGGAAAGGGAATGAATCAAACAGTCAGGTAGGAAGGGACAAAACAGAGAGCAAGGTAGGACTGACAAATTAAACTGCATTTACTTCATTGCAAGAGGCCGAACAGGGAAGGCAGATGAACTCAGGGCACAATTAGGAAGATGGGATGTGATGTCATAGCAATTACAGAAAGGTGGCTCAGGGATGGGCAGGACAGGCAGCTTAATGTTCCAGGATACAAATGCTACAGGAAGGATAGAAAGGGAGGCAAGAGATGAGGGGGAGTGGTGTTTTTGATAAGGGATAGTATTCCTGCTGGCCTTAAGGAGGACATTCCTAGGAATACATCCAGGAAGGCTATTTGGTTGGAACTGAGAAATAAGGAAGGGATGATCACCTTATTGGGATTGTGTTGTGGGAAATTGAGAAACAAATTTGTATGGAAATTTCAGATACCTGTAAGAGTAATAGGATGGTTATTGTTAGGGATTTTTAACTTTTCAAACATAAACTGGGATTGCCATCGTGCTACGCGTTTAGATGGAGAGCAATTTGTTAGAAACGGATCTAAGGGGCAAGTTTTTCATGCAGAAGGTGATGTGTGTACAAAGCTGCCAGAGGAAGTGGTGGGTGCTGTTACAATTATGACATTTAAAAGGCATCTGGATAGGTATATGAATAGGAGGGGTTTAGAGGGTTATTGGCCAAATGCTGGCTAATGGAGCGAGATTAATTTTGGATATCTGGTCGTCATGGATGAGTGGACCAAAGGGTCTGTTTCTGTGCTGTGTCTCTCTCTGACTCTGGCTTGTCACTAACGTTTGCCACGTCTCTATGGTCAGTTTCTTTCTGATGTCGGTGTCAATACCTTGTTGTCTCATTCCGACCCCACCTCCCCTGGATTGACAGTGATGACTTTTGTAATCTTTTTTTACAGACTATCTGAAGAGGGAAGTTTCAAAATCAACAACTTATGCTTGACTCTCCTGCTCCTTGGATGCTGCCTGACCTGCTGTGTTTTTCCAGCACGACACTTTTCGACTCTGATCTCCAGCATCTGCAGTCATCATTTTCACATCAATGTCTGACAGTCACTCAATCCATCGGGACAGCAACGATTTTTGACTATGATTCTGTGAGAAGGAGCAATGCCTTTTGGTTCCTGTTTCATAACGTTTTCTGCTTCAGTGGGAATGGATGAGAGACCCTACTGTTGCAGTGCACCGAGTGTGGAGCCAGAAACAGTTATACGGCCTGGAAAGAGGAATTCACACCGGGGAGGGGCTGTACACACGTTTGTGTGTGGCTGAAGCTTCAGCCATGGAGAAACCCGAGGAATCCTGCCCCATGGAGAAACCGTGGAAGTGTGGTGACTGTGGGAAATGCTTCAGTTTCCTGTCTGCCCTGGAGACTCATCGGCGCAGCCACACCGGGGAGAGGCCATTCCCCTGCCCAGAGTGCGGGAAGGGTTTTACCCGCTCCTCCAACCTGATGGCCCATTGCGGATCCACACAGCGGAGAGTCCGTTCTCCTGCCCCGAGTGTGAGAAGAGCTTTGCCCAGGCCTCTACCCTCATGGCCCACCAGCGGGTCCACACTGCGGTGAGAGCCTTCCCCTGCCCTGAGTGCGGGAAGGCCTTCAGCAAATCCTCCAACCTGCTGACCCACCGGCGGCTCCGCACTGGGGAGAGGCCCTTCAGCTATCCTGAGTGTGGGAAGGCCTTCAGCAATTCACCCGCCCTGCTGAGGCACCAGTGGATCCACACCGGGGAGAGGCCATTCTCCTGCCCTGAGTGTGGGAAGAACTTTACCCGCTCCTCCCACCTGCTGACCCACCGGCGGGTCCACACGGGGGAGAGGCCCTTCAGCTGCCCTGAGTGTGGGAAGTCCTTCGATAATTCCTCTGCCCTGCTGAGGCACCAGCACGTCCACACCGGGGAGAGGCCATTCCTCTGCCCTGAGTGTGGGAAGGGCTTTAAACGCTCCTCTGACATGCTGGACCACCAGTGGGTCCACACGGGGGAGAGACCGTTCAGCTGCCCTGAGTGCGGGAAGGGCTTTACCCAGGCCTCCAACCTGCTGAGGCACCAGCGGGTCCACACTGGGGAGAGGCCGTTTGCCTGCCCCAAGTGCGGGCAGAGGTTCACATCGTCCAGTAACTTACAGAAACACCAGAGGGGGCACCAGCAGATTCCGTCGGCGACGCTGATGTGGGTCACCCCCAGGACTGAACCTCCTGCCCGCTCTGACAGTGGGTGCAGTGGGAGCGTCAGTGAGCTCTCTTTGTTTTCTGCTAGACAGCACCCACACACCCCTCCCATCTTCCCCCAACCCCAGGTTGGCTCATGGGCGGCACAGTAGCTCAGTGATTAGTGCCACTGCATCATATCGCCAGGGACTGGGGTTCGATTCCACCCTCAGGGTGACTGTCTTTGTGGTGTTTGCACATTCTCCCCCCATGTCTGCAAGGGTTTCCCCTTGATGCTCCCACAATCCAAACATGAGCAAGTGAATTAGCCAAGCTAAATTGTCCCAGAGTGTTCAGGGATGTGTAGGTGCAGTGTATTGTTTAGGGAGTAATGTAGATTAATGGGGTAGGGGAATGGGTCTGGGTGGGTTACTCTTCAGAGGGTCAGTGTGGACTTCTTGGGTTGAAGGGCCTGTTTCCCTGTAGGATTCTGAGAGCTTTGCTTGCAGTGCTGCTCACTGAGCCCGGGACTGCACGTTCCCATTGAATTGATCCGCACAAACCTCAGATGGCATCCAAACCAATGTACCAAACTGAAGGGGTAGCCATGGGCACCCGCATGGGTCCAAGCTATGCCTGCCTCTTTGTCGGGTACGTGGAACAGTCCATTTTCCTCAGCTACACCTGTTCCTCCAGTACATCGACGACCATATTGGTGCCACTTCATGGTCTCACAAGGAGTTTGAACAGTTCGTCATCTTTATCAACACCTTTCACCCCGACCTCAAATTCACCTGGACCATCTCCCTTTCCAGGACCTCATAGAACATAGAACAATACAGCAAGAACAGGCCCTTCGGCCCACGATGTTGTGCCGAACATCTATCCTAGATTAAGCACCCATCCATGTACCTATCCAATTGCCACTTAAAGGTCGCCAATGATTCTGACTCTGCCACTCCCACGGGCAGCGCATTCCATGCCCCCACCACTCTCTGGGTAAAGAACCCACCCCTGACATCTCCCCTATACCTTCCACCCTTCACCTTAAATTTATGTCCCCTTGTAATACTCTGTTGTACCCGGGGAAAAAGTTTCTGACTGTCTACTCTATCTATTCCTCTGATCATCTTATAAACCTCTATCAAGTCACCCCTCATCCTTCGCCGTTCCAACGAGAAAAGGCCGAGAACTCTCAACCTATCCTCGTACGATCTATTCTCCATTCCAGGCAACATCCTGGTAAATCTTCTCTGCACCCTCTCCAAAGTTTCCACATCTTTCCTAAAGTGAGGCGACTAGAACTGCACACAGTACTTCAAGTGTGGCCTAACCAAAGTCCTGTACAGCTGCAACATCACTTCACGACTCTTGAATTCAATCCCTCTGCTAATGAACGCTAATACACCATAAGCCTTCTTACAAGCTCTATCCACCTGAGTGGCAACTTTCAAAGATCTATGTACATAGACCCCAAGATCCCTCTGTTCCTCCACCTGACTAAGAACCCTACCGTTAACCCTGTATTCCGCATTCTTATTTGTTCTTCCATAATGGACAACCACATATTTGACAGGGTTGAACTCCATCTGCCACTCCTCAGCCCAGCTCTGCATCATATCTAAGTCCCTTTGCAAACTACAACAGCCCTCCTCACTGTCCACAACTCCACCAATCTTCGTATCATCTGCAAATTTACTGACCCACCCTTTGACTCCCTCATCCAAGTCATTAATAAAAATTACAAACAGCAGAGGACCCAGAACTGATCCCTGTGGAACTCCACTTGTAACTGGGCTCTCCATCTCTGTCTACCAACTAACCATGGACATCTTCTACAAGCCCACCAATTCCCACAGCTACCTTGATTACGCCTCCTCCTACCCCACCTCCTGTAAAAATTCAATCCCTTATTCCCAATTCCTCTGCCGCATCTGTTCCCAGGATGACCAATTCCACTGTAGAAAATCCCAGAGGGCCTCCTCCTTCCAAGTTCGCTATTTCTCTTCCCACGTGGTCGACAATGCCCTCCAGCACATCTCCTGCACATCCTACAACACTGCCCTTGAACCCCACCCCTCCCAACGCAACAAGGACAGAACCCACCACCCACCGTCCTCACCTTCCACCCCACCCGCCTCCGGATACATCACATCAGCCTCTGCTATCTACAAACAGAACCCACCACCAGGTATATTTTTCTCTCCCCACCCCTACCTGCGTTCCAGAGAGGCCATTTCCTCATCAGGTCCATGCACCCACACCAGCCCTACTCCCACCACACCCTACTCCCGGCCCCTTCCCCACCACCACAGGAAGTGTAAAACCTGCACCCATACCACTCCTCTCACCTCCATCCAAGGCCCCAAAGGATCCTTCCACATCTGACAGAAATTTACCTGGACCTCCACCAGTGTCATCCACTGTATCCATTGCATCCAATGTGGTCTTCTCTACATCGGAGAGACGGGACGCCAACTTGTGGATTGTTCCAGAGAACCACTCTGGGACACCCACAAACCCCACCGCCCTGTGGCTGAACACCTCAACTCCCCTCCCATTGCATCAAGATCATTGAGGTCCTGGGCTGTCTCCATCGCCAAACCCTTACCACCTGACGCCTGAAGGAAGAACACCTCTTATTCTACCTTGAGACCCTGCAACCACATGGGATCAATGTGGAATTCAAACGTTTCCTCATGTATCCTGCTACTCTTCCCCCACACCCTTATCACAGCCCCAAGCCTCCACTCGGCAGCGCCCTCCTGACCTATCCATCACCTTTCCCATCTATCCGCCCCACCTTCCTCTCCGACCAATCATCTTCATCTGCTTATCGCATTTTCAGCTCCCTTCTCCCCAACACCACCCCCCGCCTCCATTTATCTCTCAGGCCTTCCAGCCCACAAGCCTCATTGCTGATGAAGGGTTTATGCCCTAAACATCAATTCTCCTGCTCCTTGGATGCTGCCTAACCTGCTGTGCTTTTCCAGCACCACACTCTCGACTCTGTCCACCTATTTTGTCAGAGATATAGGACCTGCTCCAAACTGATCCACAGTCCAGTTGATGGGACAGGAAACCACTTCCTTTCTCGAGACAAGTCTCCCAAAGAGAATTTGCTGGCTAACTGATGTACTGAACTTCATAGTGCCCCCCTGCTCTCAGTTACCTGGAAGGGGTCCACACATGTGCCTAAGGTGGTGCTCGAGACCTTTAATATCTCTTTGGGATTGATCCCCGTTCATTTGAGGCTGTGCAGTCATACAGCCTGGAAACAGACCGTTCAGTCCATGATCCCCAACTAAACTAGTCCCACCTGCCTGCTCCTGGCCCCTATTCGATAGTCATAGTCATAGAGATGCACAGGACGGAAACAAACCATTTAATCCAACTCATCCATGCTGACCAGATATCCTAATCTAATCTTACTGAAGGATGCAGGATTAAGAGTTCTCTTTGGCAAGAGACCTTAACAAGCTGTAGTAATGGACTCAAAGTATGCGATCCTATTTCATCTCATATTTTAGAGACATGGTAACTAGATTTAGCCTGTCTACAATAATATATAAAGAGGAGGGGATCGTAACACAAGGTAATGTAAAAATGGATAAGGAATGGAAGGGGTGGGGAGAATGCTGGATAAAATACAGTGAAATGGGGGATTTCATTCTAACCTAATTTAAAGCTATGTATGAAAATATAGAGACTGCAATACTGAACATGACAGTAAAATGTCCCTTTCATAAAGAAGCATGTGCAAGAAATGAGACAGAGATACATAAAATCCCTACAGTGCAGAAAGAGGCCATTTGTCCCATTGAGCCTGCACTGACACACCAAAGAGCATCCCATCCAGGATCATCCCATTCTCCTGCATTTACCATGACTAACCTACACATCACAGAGCAATTTCACATGGTCAATCCACCTAACCTGCACATCCTTGGACTGTGGAAGGAAACCCATGCAGACAGGGAGAACATGCAAACTCCACACAGACACTCACCTGAGGCTGGAATTGAACCTGGGTCCCTCGTGCTGTGAGGTAGCAATTGCAAGCACTGTATAACCCCAATGTGATAGAAAATTTGAACAAATGCTCTAAACTGCAAATTTGTCCATGTGAAGAACTTACTGCAAATGATTTGAAGCAAGAATCCATATGAATTGTGTTTTGGGAGAGATCCAGAATGTATTTCGTTAATGATTTAAAATCTTCGACCTTTGGAATAGTCTGCAAGAGAGTGTTGGAGTCAGATTCAATTATGGCATTCAGAAGAGAGTTAGATCATTAAACTGAAATGGAAAGTAATCAGTGTTTGGTGAAGAGTAGTACTGGATACTGTGGTGATTATAATTAGGTCAGTCAGGTGAGTTCCTTTATTGGGGGTGTTCACCTGCTCTTCTTAACATTTCACTTCAATAACCTTTAGATTCCCAATATCTGTAGGGCGCTTTCTCTGTTCAAGTGTCGACTCGAGTGATTTAGTGTCAAATTTTGTTTATGAATTGTTCCTCTGATATCTCATGAGAGGGGTTATGATATTAACAGTGGTATCGAAATAGTTGTGGGTTATAATGTGCCGAAGTAAGAGAGAATAGACTGACCAACCTTAAATATTCATTTTTAAACCATGGAAATAAAATTAATGTTTGGAAGATATCCAACTTGTCATGTATTAAGAAGATCAGAAATAGGAATGGGAATAGGTAATTAACTGTTGAGATGCTCTGTCTTTCGTTACCATCCATGGCTGATCATTTATCTGAATTCTCTTTCTTACACATTTTGTTTTCCATGTCTTCACCTGATGAAGAGGCTGCGCTCCAAGCGCGTGCGATTTCAAATAAACGTGTTGGACTGTAGTTGTGTGACTAATGATTGAAAAAAACTGTGGATATTATTACACAAACTGGAGCAGTGGGATTTGAACCTGAGCCTCAGGGCTCTATGGGAGACTACAGCTGCACCACAAAAAAAACCTCTGTAGTAACTAGGTCCTCTTCTGTTGAATGAGAGGAAACATCTTCCTCCTCAGCATGAGACATGACCACTGTACCCTCCGAGCCCATTACAGTCAATGGAGTCCTCTCCTGTTGAATGAATGAGGGGGAACACCTTCCTCCTGTCCCTCGCGAGACCATTGTAGTAAAGGGGCGGGGACGGTGAAGGGCCTGCGACCCTCTCCACCAATCCCAAAGCCTGCGTTCGGTGCGGACTAATCGGAGAGCGACATTCCGAGTTGTGGCTTCCTTTTTGACTGCAGAGCCGGCCGCTATTGGTCAGGTGGAGTAAGGTGCGCTCTGATTGGAGGGGACGTGGATGACGCGCGTCACAGCAGGAGGAGACGGAAAGGAGAAGAAAAACAAAGATGGCGGCGCGAGGCTGCGGTTTCTGACGGAGGGAGGGGGGCAGACAGGCATCGTTTACCTCAGAAAATACCTTTAAAATACATTTCACATTAAAGCCGGAACTTTTCAAACAAAAGTTGTGAAGAAAAGGAGGCAGTCCCCGGTGGTGTTTACTGTTTATTTGTGTATAATTCCCGGGCCCGGGAAGGGGGAGGTGACGGTTACCGGGTGAACGGGAAAACAAATTAAAACTGTCGGCGGTGGAGGAGAGAGAGCCGGCGCCCGCGGCTTCTTCGGCGGCGGCCGGAGCCCAGGAGCTCAACAACCCCCCGGAGCTGGAGGAAGGTCCGAGCTCCAAGAAGCGGGGGGTCCGGCTGGAGGCTGGATTTACTCAAGGCTTGTATCTATTAACTTATTTAAATGGTACCTACTGTATGGGGGTATGGTTTACATTAAAACCGGAGGATCATGTCAGAGTGTTTGTTTATATTGAGCAGTTGTAGTTGGTAAAATACACTCCCTGGAGGAACACCTTCTATGATGCTGCATTTCTTACCTTCTGCCCTTCCCCCATTTGTTATCTCTCATCTCAATTTTACATTTTATTTGGTCAAATCTAATTTCACATTAATTAGCCTTGGTATTCACTGTGTATTATTAATTAATCTGTTGGATTGTTGTAAAACAAATTAATGGTGTAATTTCGTTTATGATGTCTGAGTTTGACATTGAATGTGCAGGTGTGAATACCAGTACGGTGTAAAAATAAATCAAGAGCTTGTCCTTTTTTAACAAAAGAAGGAGTTTAATGATATTATTGGCACTGTCTCCTTGAGCATGAAGATTCAAGTCTGACCAACAAACCATTTCATGCAGTCACCCAGTTTAATTCAAGCCTAAGAAAATAATTCTCGCAGGCTAAGATTTATACAACCCAAAATATGATTGATTATCTTGTGTATTCTTACCTTTAAGCCGTAACAGAAGGCATTGCGTGGCAGTTTCAGACTGAAACACGGCTGGAAAGAATGTAGATTGATGAAGAAAATCAAATGGCAGAGTCTGAGGCCACAATCTGTCAGTCTGGCTTGATTGCATGAGTGGTGGTTCTTCAAAAGCACCTTCCAAACCATGACCTCAACCACCAAGAGCAGGTAAGTACCAGCACAGGATTCCGACTGCAAGATATATCGCATTGTTTCTTTGTTATTGACCAAAATGCTGGAACTCATTCCTGAACATTGTTGCAGACCACACCATGTTTGTGAAACAATTTAAGAGGCAGTTCAGGACCACCTTTTCAAGGTCAGTTTGGAAAGAGTTGTTGGCACAGCCAATGATATTAACATCTCATGAAATGGTAAGCAAAGAGCCCAGGGTGTTGGAGGCTGAATGTTAGCATGGATAGAGGATTGACTAACTACCACAGTTATGGTAAGGGCCATGTTCAGGATGGCAACTTGTAACTTGTGGTGTACCACGGGGATCAGCGCTGGGGCCAACATTATTTACAATATGTATACGAATTACTTGGATAAGTAAAGTGAATATACTTTTGCAGAAGAGACAGTTGATGTGAAAGCAGGTGGTGAGGATGACATTAGATATCTGGAGAGGGATATAGACAGGTTAAGCAAATGAACGAAATGGGAAATGGGAAAATGAGGTCATGCAGATTGTCAGGAGGTGAAGAACTGAATATTAAATTGAGAAAACTTTAGAATCGAGGGATTTGGAATCACATCCACGAATCTCTTCATCCAATTTCAGTCAGTAATAGGGAGGCAAATGGGAGTTTGGCGTTTTCAGTAGAGTATAAATGTAGAAAGGTTATAGTGAACCTATGTAAGGCCCTAGTCAGGCCACAAGTGAATATTATGAACACTTTAGGGCCCTTTACTTGACGAAAGATATATTGGCATTGGAGGCAGTCCAGAGAAGGTTGACCATGATGATATCAGGGATGGAAAGAATGTCTTATGAGGAGAACTGAATAGGTTGGGCCTGTGCTTATTAGAAGTTAGAAGAATTAGAGGTAACCTTATTGTCACGTACAAGGTTCTGAGGAGACTTGACAGGCTAGACGTGGAAAAGTGGGTGAGTCTGGGACCAGAGGAAGTAACCTCCAAATAAGAGATTGCATGTTTAGGACAGATAGGAATTACTCCTGAGGGCAGTAAATCTGTGGAACTTGATACTACAGGGGGCTGTTAAGCCTGGGTTGTTATGTGCATTCTAGGCTGAGATAGTTTTTTTTAAAATCTGTAAGCGAATTGAGGATTATGGGACAATGCCAGAAAAGTGGAGTGAATGTTTACCAGAATAATTGTGATCTGAATAAGTGGCAGCGTCAACTCAATGGGCTGAATTGAATAGTAAATACTAATGAGGAAAAGAATACAACTGCAAATTACAAACCAGTCAGTGTTGGGAAGCCTAGAGATTGTAGGGAGTGGGTGGCATTTGGGCATTGTTACTGGATTTAACATCTGGAGATTCAAAGTGATGCTGCTATGGCCCCGATGCAATTTGAAATCAATTTATGTATCTGGAATATAAAGCTGCTTTGGTGATCTTATCAATTATCATAAGTACCTATCTTGTTCACTAATAACCTTTTTTTAAGGAAGGAAATCATCTGTCCTTTCCCAGTTTGGTGAATGTCTCACTCTTGATCCAAAGTTATGTGATTGACTCTTAACTGCCCTCTGAATTGGCACTTGGTTCTTTTGGGAGACAAAGTGTCACATTCCATGAATGAATAAAGAAAAATATTCAGGACAAGATTGTCAATGTCACTGTCAGTGAAGGGAAGATTGTGATCTGGTGATACTGGTTAAGTAGCCCAGAGATCTCGGTCTTCTGAGAACAAAAATTAAAATCCCATTATGGATGCTAGTGGACTTTTTTTTCAATGAATAAAAAGATCTGGAAGTGAGAGTTTGTCTCAGTACTGGCAACAAGGAAACCATTATTGGCCAAGAAATGAATTGCAGATGTTGGAGATCAGCAACAATTGCTGGGAAAATGCAGCAGGTCTGGCAGCATCTGTGGAAAGAAAACAGTTCATGTTTTGAATCCAGCCTAATTTTGAAGGACCACCGAACTCAAAACAGTAACACTGTTGTCTCCTCATAGATACTGCCAGAACTGTTGCTTTTGTCCAATCATTACTGATTGTTGTGAAAGTGATCTTTTAGGGAGGGAAATCTACCATTCACAACCCTACACGTGCGTGTGCACGCTCACATCATGTGACTCCAGACCTACTACAATGTGGTTGACTCTCAACTGCCTTCAAGCATGTAGCCAATTGCTCGGTCCAAAGGCCATGAAGGATGGTGAGCAAATGTTGGACATGCGAGCAACAATCCCATCCCTCAAAATATTTTCTTATATATTATAAAGCATAGGTTAATGAAGGACAGCCAAAACAAACTGCTATGGGAAAGTCATGCCCAACTAACTTGATTTGCTTGTAGTTATAAATGTTTTTTTTAAAATCTTCTTCAGCAAGAACATTGGTTCCATCATTGTTGCAATACTGCATGCAATTCTGTGCTTTCTGATACAGGAAGGGTGTTATGAAATTTGAAAGGGTTCAGAAAACATTTACAAGGATGCTGCCAGGGCTGGAGGGTTTGAGCTACAGGAAGAGGCTGAATAGATTGGGGCTATTTTCCCTGGAGCTTTGGAGGCTGAGGGGTGACTTTAAAGACATTTATAAAATCATGAGAGGCATTGGTAGGGTAAGTAGGCAAGGTCTTTTCCCTTGGGTGGGGGAGTCCAAAATTAGAGGGCAAAGGTTTAAGGTTAATGGCAAATGGAGTTTAATATAGATAAGTGTGAGGTCTTATATTTTGTATAGTCAAATCAAGGCAGGAATTTCATGGTGAATGGTAGGACTTTAAGGAGTGTAGTGGAACAGAAGGATCTTGGAGTACAGGTTCACAGTTCTCTGAAAGTGGAGTCACAGGTAGAAAGTTTTTGGCACTCTGGCCTTCATAAGTCATGGCATTCAGTATAAAATAGTAAATTAGAGTCGAGATAAGCACCAAATAATAACCCATACCAACAAGCACTGTTTCATATGCAGTATTTCAAACCAAGAGATGTAGGGATGCAGGTTCATAGCTCCTGGAAGGTGGAGTCATGGGTAGACAGGCGGTGAGGAAGTCTTTTGGCATGTTTACTTTCATCAGTCAGAGCACTGAGTACAGGAGTTGGGATGAACTGTTGCAGCTGTCACAGATTTCACATAACAACACAAGATGCGAGCCCCACCCCGACTGACTGTCCCTTTGCATATCGGGGGAAGAGATTGTGATGATCAGGAAACGTGCCATCCTTCAAAAACAGGGCTGTGTTCACAAATATTTGGACAGAGGAAGGAAGTTGCAGTTTGGGTGAAGATCAATCTTCAATCAGAGAGCGAGAAGAAGAATTGCGGCAGCTTCAGAAATTCATGGTCCAACTTCTGAAAAGACCTTGTCTGATTTGCAGTTGTTTCTGGGCTTGTAATATCGTGCTGCAGCATATTGCAGATCTTCAGTAAGTGTGTCAATGCTGTACTGCAGAGGTCCATTCAGCAACTTGAGTCCATGTGAACTCTTTGTTGAGGTATGCAGTCTGCTCCATAACCCTGTTGGTTTACAGTTACATATAGATCTCCACAAAGATCTTTGGGATTAAGAGAGGAAAGAATGTTCCACAGTAACTAGAATTACTTTCAGATTTTCTGTCTTGGACTGACTATGATAACCTTTGCAATCACTTCACAGAAGTATTACAAGAGAAGAATTTGGCAGCAGAAATCTCAGACCAAACATCACATCAAAGTCTGACAGTCACTTGATTCACGAGGACGTGGATATTGATGGCCTTGAAAAAAAAGAGTTGAAGGTCTGTCTGCTTAGTTAGGTTTTAAACGTCAGTGTGACTGGAAACTGACTCTCACATATCCACACACCATAGTAGTGACTGGAACAAGCTTTACAGAGTGCATGAGAGTATTCCAATTATCAGAGGGTTCACCAGTAACACCACACACATACTGTAAGCGTGAGCGAGTTTTCAACTGATTGTTAAGGTCAGAGACAGACGAGGGCACCTGTACCATGGAGAAACCGTGGAAATGTGGGGAGTGTGGGAATGGCTTCCCTTCGCCATCTATGCTGGAGATTCATTGGCGTTTACACATCGGGCAGCGGCTATTCACCTGTACTCATGCAGGAAAGGCTTCCCTCAGTTACACCACCTCCTGGCCCCCAGCGGGTCCACACCAGCAAGAACCCGTTCATCTGCCCCGTGTGTGGGCAGGGTTTCACTCAGTCACACCACCTGCTGCCGCACCAGCGGATGCACACCGGGGAGAAACCATTTTCCTGCTCCGTGTGCGGGAAGGGCTACACCCCGGTCGTATCACCTGCTGCTCGGCTTCCACGTCCACACTGGGGAGAAGCCATTCACCTGTCCCGTGTGGAGCAATGACTTCTGCGATTCCTCCACCCTGCGCAAACACCAGCACATCCACACCAAGGAGTGGCCGTTCACCTGTCCAGTGTGTGGGAAGGGCTTCACCCAGTCGTGCAACTTGTGGAGACACCAGCAACTTCACAAGTGAGATTGCGCAGGGATTCGGGTTGGATTCTGCTGTTACCGCTGCTGAGAGTCACATCTTGAACCCTGTTTAGTGGGTGAAGTAGGAGGGATAAGGGGTTCCTTTATGCTGACTGGTTGCTCTCTCACCCGCTTTACTTCCAATGGGAGCTGATGCTCTCTGAGCCTGGGATTGCACCTTCCCTACGGAACAGTCCACAGAAGCGGCTGAAGTGCAGTTAGATCTGAAATAGATACATTTGTCTCTGTCCCATTGTGTCTCCAGCACAGTCCATCCAATTGGCCTCTGTCAGTGTTTATGCTACACCTGAGCCTCCATTGCCGATGTGTGGTTCCTTTCCCTGTACTCACCTCCCATTCATGTGTCTATCCAGATACACCTTAAGTGTTGCTAAGGTGCCTCTTTCCACTACATCCAATGGCAATGCATTCCAGGCATCCAGCATCGAACTGTGTGAAAAATCTTCCCTTTCAATTCTCCCCCAGACTGTCCCCCTCTCGCCTTGAACCTGTACCCTCTTGTAGTTGACTTTTCCACCCTGGGGAGGGGGAAAGCCTCTGACTATCTCACAGACTATCTGGCCCAACACCAAACATCCAAAGAATAATCCACACAGACCCATTTCCCTATCCCTATTACTCGACATTTACCCCTGACTAATGTACCTAACTTTCAATTCCTGAATATGTGGGGCAATTTAAGCATGGACAATCCAACTTAACCTGCAATCCCTGGGCAGTGGGTAATTTAGCCTGGCCAATTTCTCGTACAATTCTTGTATTTCCTATGTATCTGTATCCAGCTTCACCTTAATTGTATTCCCCTCTTTATCTCTTTTCCCCCATCCTCACCCCTCCACACATCTGCTCCTATAGTCTTATGATATGCTGAAATTATGCCATTCAGCCCATGGAGTCTGCTCCACCATTCAATCACGGCTGATAAGTTTCTCAACCCCATTCTCCCCGTAACCTTTGATCCTCTTGATACTCAAGAACCTAGTTATTCCCATCTTAAATGTATTCAGTGATCTGGCCTCCACAGCCTTCTGGGACAGTGAATTCTATAGATACACCACTCTCTGTCTGAAGAAGTTCTCCTTATCTCGTTCTAAAAGGTCTTCCCTTTACTTGAAGGCTGAGCCCTCGGGTCCTAGTTTCTCCTACCAATGGAAATATTTTCCCAACATCCACTCTGTCTAAGCTGTTCAGTATTCTGTAGGTTTCAATTAGTTCCCTTGTCATCTTCTAAACTCCATTGAGTATAGACCCAGAGTCCTCAGATGTTCTTCATATGTTAAGCTTTTTAATCCTGGGACCTTTCTCATCAACCTCCTCTGAACATGTTCCAGGGCCTGTACATCCTTTCTGAGATATGGGGCCCAAAACTGCGTACAGTACTCCAATTGTGGCCTGACCGGAACCTTTTAGACCCTCAGAAGTACATCCCTGCTTTTATATTCAAGTCCTGTCAAAATAAATGCCATTGTTGCATTTGCTTTCCTCACTACTGACTCAACCTGTAAGTTTACCTTGAGAGAATCCTGGGCTAGAAGTCCCAAGTCTCTTTGCTCTTCGGATTTCTGAATTTTCTCCTCATAATCCTTCTGTTCCAGGGAAGCAGCAGAGACTTCCAGACACATCGATTTGTATTCAGCGATATCCAGGGATCTCAAGAACTGCCAGTATCTCAGGAAGAATCGTTATTCCGGGAGGAGCGTGGTGTGCACCTGTAAACTCCAGAACTTCCCCAACTTCATGAGTCAACACTAACTTTTTCTGGACCAAGAAATGAAAGGGCCAACGAAAAACTGTGACACCACAGGAGCTGAAATTAGGCCATTCAGCCCATTGAGTCTGCTCCACCATTCACTTATTCTTGAGTATCAAGGGGTTCAAAGGTTACAGGGCGAATGGGGTTAAGAAATATATCAGCCATGATTGAATGGCAGAGCAGATTCAATACGATAAATGGAATAATTTCTGCTAGTTATCCATCCCTGGGAAGAAGGCGGCAACACAATAAGTTGTTTCTTGGGACAGGCAAGATAATGTTGTTTAATAATGGTGTGACAAAAGAACAATTAATTCTGCCTGTGGAAGGAAAGCCCTGACATCGAGGGGTTAATTGCAGAGCAGGTTGTTTCAAACAGACAGCTAACCCTCAAGGATAAGAAGGTAAGCTACAGAGCTGAGGTCTCCAGCAATGGGAGGTGATGTTAGAGTCTTAAAAAAAAGTCACACCACAGATTTCAAAATAAGGATATGCCACCAAAATTCAACTCTAGAACGATGCTGCAGCAGCAGTACTTAGACGAATAATACTGCAACAAACCTCTGGATACTTCCAGAGATGGGCACTGTCGGTGGAAACTCAGTTAAATTCAGCCATCAACTGGGTGATGGCCAAGTTTGGGGGTGAAGCTGAATGAACTTGAGGGGTTTTATTTGTGGTTGCTACGTGCAGTAAAGTGCAAATCATTGTTTCAGCAGTTGATTCTCTGTCGGTCTCTGAGTCAGGAGCCAAATTAAGGTGATTCACCCACAACCACACCAAGAGGCTGGGATTAATATTGACTCCATTGCATTCAAGAGAATGTCATCAATACTGTTATAAAGCTAAAACCTTGGAGCCCTGGCAACGTCCTTCCAAACCTTTTCTGAATCCTTTCAAGTTTCACAATGTCTTAAAAAGACGTCAACTTTACTCGACTGATGTGGGAGAATTTTCTGCATGATGCGTTGTGTCTGAAATAGCCCTCCCATGTGCTGTGACAGAGCTACAGTGACTTTCAAAAGCCTGACAAATGCTATTATCAGTCAAAGATTCATTGGGAGAAGCTTCTCAATCACATCTGTAAATGGAGAAAGTGTTTTTAATAATGAGACATGAATAAAGGCTGCACTAATCTTTTGTTCTGAAGATTTACTCATACATCTCAAAACAGAGCAGTCTACGGGAATAAAAGACACTGCTGCGCTATTTCCTGACCAGGACTCACTTTGCACAGAAAACATGGACATTTTAAATGAATGGGATGCCATTCGTTTTAAGATGACGTGAACTTAAGAGGCACGGCATTGGCTTAGAAATGAGAGATCCTTGACACACACACAGCCAAAATCATCACTGCCATTATTATCAAATTAGAATTTAGGCTGGATAGGCTGGGATGTTTTTCCAGTGGAGCCAAGGAAGTTGAGAGGCAATATTTTGAAACCATGAGGGGTAGAGTTGGGTTAATGGTAGCTGTCTCTTCCCTAGGGGGAGGATTTCTAGACCAAGGACGCGTTTTTATGGTGAGAGGAGAAAGATGGAAGAAAAGATGTGGGGCAAAATATTTACAGAATCTAGTTCGCCTGGGGAAACAGCTGCCAGTGGAAGTGGTTGAAGCAGGTACATCAACAACTTTGAAAAGGTGTTTCAACGAATACATGGATAGGAAAGCTTGAGAAGGATATGGGCCAAGTGCAGGGAAATGAGGTTAGTGTTGACAAACATTTTGGTCAGCATGGACCGGTTTGGGCTGAAGGGCCTGTCTCTGTGCTATAGTACTCTATGACTGGCGTCTCTTTGTCACTCTGACAGTGTTGAGTTTCCACATGAACCAGGAAAAAGTGAGGACTGCAAATGCTGGAGATCAGAGTTGAGAGTATGGCGCTGGAAAAGCACAGCAGGTCAGGCAGCACCCGAGGAGCAGGAGAATTGATGTTTCAGGCATAAGGACATCCAGATGAATATCTCTCTAAATCAGGCTGAATAAAATCTGATCTCATTTGTCAACTCTGATGCAGAGGTGCAGGGGGTGGACAGGTCAGAAGTCACACAACACCAGGTGAGAATCCCAGTAGATTGATTTGAATTCAGGAGCTTTCGGAGCACTGTTCCTTCATCAGGTAAAGTGATGAAGGAGCAGCACCGATGAAGGAGCAATGCTCCTAAAGCTTGGGATTTCAAATAAACCTGTTGGACTGTAACCTGGTGTTGTGTGACTTCTGACTTCTTCAACTGCGCATTCATGTTGAACTTGATGGGATACTTTATCCAACTTGGTGTAGTTAAATCATATCACTTGGAGGGGTTCATTTGAAACCTTTCAGGAGGTGAATTCAACAAGATTGAATTATGCAAAGTTACTCAGTTCTAAACTTACATCAGGACCGGTAGTCGTAGAGAGGTACAGCGCAGAAACAGATCCTTCAGTCCAACTCGTCCACGCTGACCAGATATTCTAAATTAATCTAGTCCCATTTGCTAGCACTTGGCCCAAATCCCTCTAACCCTTTCTATTCACGTCTCCAACTAAATGTCTTTTAAATTCTGTAATTCTACCAGCCTCCTCCACTTCCTCTGGCAGCTTATTCCATACACGCACCACACTCTGCATGAAACGTTTTCCCTTTCGGTCCCTTTTAAATCTTTCCCCTCTCACTCTAAACCTATGTCCTCTAGTTCTGACAATATCCTGGTAAATCATTTCTGATGGAGATGTCAATGCTTCGGGTAGAACCCTTCTTCAGTCCTGAGGGATAATCCCTGAAATGCTGACTTCTCCACCTCCTGGTGCTGCCTGCCTTGTTGTGCCCAGCCTCCTGCTTGTCTGTTTTTTATTTTGTCTCTAACAAATGGTGGAGCAGATTCGATGGGTCAAAATATCCTAACTTCTGCTCCAATGGTCTTAGGTTCGTGCTGGTCCTGGGCTCAATGAGCAGCAGTGCCCACTGGAAGAAATGTTCATGGAATCATACAATCACTACAGTGTGGAAACAGGCCCTTCTGCCCAACAAGTTCAGACCGACCCTATGAAGAGTAACTCATCCAGACACATTCTCCTACCCTATCACTCTGCACTTACCCTGAACTAATGCAGCACATCTACACGTTCCTGATCACTGTGGGACTATTTAGCTTGGCCAATTCTCCCAAACATGTGCACGTTTGGACTTTGGGAAGACACTGGAACACGCAAAGGAAACCCACGCAGACACTGAGGGGAATTACATGCAAACTCCACACAGACAGTTACCCTGAGGATAGAATCAAATCTGGGTCCCTGGCGCTATGAGGCAGCAGTGCGAACCACTGAGCCACCACCCCCCTTCCCCCTCCACTCCCCCAGTAGAAAACAAAAAAGCCTACCAACTCTTATTACCCCCACTGTCAGAAAGGGCAGGAGGTTCAGACCTGGGGGTGACCCTCAGCAGTGTTACCGGCAGAATCTGATTGTTGGGAGCATTGGTGCCTCCGCTGGTGCTTGTTCAAACTGCAGGACATTGTGAACCTCTGCCCACACTCAGGGCAGGCAAACGGCCTCTCCCCAGTGTGGACCTGCTGGTGCGTCAGTAGACTGGAGGAGACAGCAAAGCCCTTCCCGCACTCGAGGCAGGTGAACGGCCTCTCCCCAGTGTGGACCCACCGGTGTGTCAGCAGGTGGGATGCCTGAGTAAAGCCCTTCCCGCACTCAGAGCAGCTGAAGGGCCTTTCCCCAGTGTGGACACGCTGGTGCTTCAGCAGGTCGGAAGAGCGTGTGAAGCACTTCGCGCAGACAGAGCAGGTGAATGGCCTCTCGCCAGTGTGGACCCGCCGGTGGGCCAGCAGGTCAGAGGAATCGCTGAAGGCCTTCCCACATTTGGGGCAGGGGAAGGGCTTCTCACCGGTGTGGACCCGCCGGTGAATCACGAGGTGGGAGGAGCGAGTGAACACCTTCCCACAATCGGGGCAGCGGAAGGGCCTCTCCCCTGTGTGCAGCCGCTGGTGCCTGATCAGGGCGGAGGAATCATTGAAGGTCTTCCCACACTTGAGGCAGCTGAAGGGCCTCTCCCCTGTGTGCACCCGCAAGTGCCTCAGCCGGGCGGAGGAATCGCTGAAGCTCTTCCTGCACTCAGGGCAGCTGAAGGGCCTCTTCCCTGTGTGCACTCGCCGGTGCCTCAGCAGGGCAGAGGAATCACTGAAGGCCTTCCCGCACTCAGGACAGGAGAATGGCTTCTCCCTGGTGTGACTGCGCCGATGTGTCTCCAGGGCAGACGGGACACGGAAACCTTTCCCGCAGTCGCCACACTTCCATGGTTTCTCCATGGCCAAAGCTACAGTTGCACACAAACGCGTGTATGTCCCCTCCCAGCCTTGAATTCCTCTTTCCAGGCCAGTTAACTGTTTCAGGCTCCACACTCCGTGCGTTGCTGCAACAGTAGGGTCTCTCTTCCAGTCCCACTGATGCTGAAAACGGACTGAAACAGGAACCAATTGGATCACAGTCGAAAATTGTTGCAGTCCCGATGGATTGAGTGACTCACAAATGCTGGAGAATCAGAGTCGAAAACTGCGGGTCAGGCAGCATCCGAGGAGCAGGAGAGTCAATGGTTCAGGCATAAGCCCTTCATCTGTTGATTTTGAAACTTCATCTTCAGATCAAATACTCTGAAAAGAGATTACAAAAGTCATCACTGTCAGTCCAGGGTAGAAATTCAGAACAAGCAATTCTACTTTCTGCAGAACATTCTTTTCTTTTGTTATTCCATAAAACTGAAAGCACCATCCCACTTTCTCACTCACTCTCTCTCCCTCTGTTCTCACTCCATTCTAATTCTCCTGAAAGTGCTGGTTCAGGATCTGACAGGGACAGAAGAGCAAAACAGTCACAACTGACACCTCTCTGAATTTTGGATACCTCCACCTGAAAATTAATATCTTCCACGACATTGGGATACTGTTGAGAGTGAGCAGGTCTGAGTTGTGGAAGCAAAAATATAGTGTGTAAATTCAGGATGAACCTGCAAAGCAGCTTCTTGACAACCAATCAGACACAAAATGGTTAACGTGCCCCCACGGGGGTGGGGAGTTTTGGAATGAGACACCAAGGCTATGACACCAGAGAGAAATTGAACAGACTGGTGTGGCAAATCAGAGTCATCTAGATATACAGCATAGAAACAGGTCCTTTGGTCCAACTGGTCTATGCTGACCAGATATCCTCACCGAATCTGGTCTAATTTGACTGCATTTGGCCCATATCCCTCTAAACCCTTCCTATTCATAAACCTATCCAGATGCCTTTTAAATGTGTCATAATTATACCAGCATCTACTACTTCCTCTGGCAGCTCTTTCCTTACACGGGCCATCTTCTGCATGAATTGCCCCTTAGGTTCCTTTTAAATCCCTCGCCTCCTCCCCGGGCCACCTCACCCTAAACCTATTACTGTATAGTTCTACACTCCCAGAGAAAAGACCTTGTCTATCCCTCTCTTTATTTGATAGAATGTAAGCATCAACAGCTCAGGGCGGGGATTGGGTGGGTGGGGGTGGATGGGGGGGGGGGGGGGGGGGGGAGGAGGAAGCCGAATGTGCTGGAGCCAACACGGAAGAAGATGACACAAAACCTTGAAGCTGCTATGAGGAATACTGCATGTGCTGTACTTGTACCTGTTGCTTTTATTTGTGGAATCAAGTGCATTTTAAAAATAAAAACAAACAAGATATCTATCCCTCCCCTTTCCCAATCTCCCAATGCTGTGCTGGACACACAGTGAGAGAATTGGGAGCAGGAGTAGGCCATTTGAGCCTGCACCAACACCGAACACATCATAACTGAACATGAATATACCTGCAGGCAGTGGAGACTGGGATTTCTTTCACTGGAGCAGAGGAGATTGAGAGGTGACCTTATAGAGGATTATAATATCATGAGGGGTACAGATGAGGTGAAAGGCAGGTGTCCTTTTCCTAGGGTGGGGCTTTCAAGATTAGGGAGCAAAGTTTGAAGGGGAGAGGAGAAAGATTTTAAAAAGACACGAAGAGCTCCATTTTTTTTCACACAGTGAGTGGTTTGTGTGTGGGATGGGTGTCTAGAGGAAGTAGTGGATGTATGTACAGTGACAATGTTTAAAAGACATTTGGAAAAGTACATGAATAGGAAAGGTTTGGAGGGATATGGGCCAATCACTGGCAGATGGGACTAGTTGGGTTTGAGAACATAGTCAGCATAGACTAGTTGGACCGAAGGATCTGCTTCTGTGCTGGAAAACTCTGTAGCTGTTCTGTACTGGTCTTAAAACCATTTTCTTGGAAATCCGAGATGGCGGTGGTTTGAGTCGTCTGCTGTGCTGGGCTCTGTGCCACACCCCCGGCAAGGTGGACTTTTACCCCTCCCCCCACCTCATTAACCATCCGTAGAAGAAAAAAATTGCGAATATAAACTTACTGAATGTCTGGAGCTGCTATAATTGTGGTTTGACAGCTTTAGGAACAAAATGAAAGCAAATGAAGGAAAGGGGCCGAAAGGGGTGCAGCAGGTAGGGCACTCCCCAACTGCATTGGGGGTGCTTGGAGCCATTGCTCAAACTTCCAGGGCAATCCCTGTGGATTTAATGGGACAGCAACAGTTACTCTCGGAGTTTGCCAATCTCCGAGAAAAGATTGAAGCAGCGGTGGAACCACTATCTGCCACGCTGCAAAAGCATGGACAGGAAATTCACGTGTTGGCCCGAAGAGAATAGGCAGCGGAGGAGAGGACCGTGGCGGAGGTCTCAGGAGGAAGGATCCAAACGCTGGAAGACCAGGTTCGGGCCCTTCAGGAGCAAGTGGACAACCTGGAAAACTAAAGTAGAAGAAAAATCTTACAGCTCGTGGGTCTTCCGGAACGCGAGGAAGGTGAAGACCTTATTGGATTCCTGGGGCTGGAGTTGGAGTCGGGCCTGTTGAGTGTGGAGCGGGCACACTGGATCGAAATGTGCAGGTCCGGGTCGGACCCGCAGCCCCGCGTGGTCCTAGTGTGGCTCCTGCATTATAAAGAAAACCAGTGATTGAAACAGCAAGAAGACTGGGAAGAGATCCACAGGCTCTAATGTACAAAGGATCAGAATAATATATTTTCAGGACTTCTCAGGAGCCTGGATTAAGAAAAGGGCATTTAATTAAGTTAAGAGAAAATTAAGGGATCTGAACGTACAATATTCCTTGAGGTCCCTGACTGTATTGCGTTTTACTCATGGAGGGACGGTATATAATTTGATTCAGCAGAAAAGGCGAAGGACTTTGCGAATTCTCTGAATTAAAGAAATTGAGTTGGGGTGAAGGCGGGAGGGACGTCATTCCAGACAATGCTACTTTTTTGCCCCTTATTTTGTGGTTATCGGCTTTATACGTACTGCCTTGGCGTAAAACTGGAATTATTTAGTATATCGGTCAGTTAGGTATTGTCTGGGGCCTTTTTTTCACTGCTGTCCTTTTGTTTTTGGATTGGGGGTGGCTATCCCTGTGTTTAAGATGTATGGAGAAGGGGTGTGGGGAGATGGGCAACCATTGTTAACTCTCAGAATGTAAATAACATGTTTTTTTTCAATCTGTGAATTGCCTGGCGTTTGGGGCACAGCTTCAGTGGGAAGGAGCCAGGCTGATGGCAATGGTGGGGGTTGGGGTGGGGGGGAAAGAGATCTCTACATAATTGGGGGTTATTTGAGCATTTGCTTAAGTTATATGTGGTGGTTAGATTTTTATTTATAGTAGTTTTAATAGGAGCAGTTTTTAGACTTTATCGAGTTAATGTCTTTGTTCCTCACCGCACCTCAGATAAGCTTCCTCCTCTTGGGAAACCACAGGCTTCCCTGGATGGCCATGTCTACTGATTCGTTCAGATGGTGCGCCTGGAATGTAAAAGGGAGCCATTCCCCCATTAAAAAGAAAGAAGGTGCTGTCAAGCCTCGGGAAGGAAAGGGTGGACACATTTAACTGATAAGGAACATCTGAAACTGCAGCAAGGAGGTTGTGATAAGGTATTCTTCTCCTCCTTTAGCTCCAAGTGTAGAGGAGTTGCTATACTGGTAAGAAGGAACCTCCCTTTCCAGGTAATTGAGCAAATTAAGGACGAACATGGACTGTCCGTCATTCTTAAAGCTCTAATACATAGTGAAGAGTATGGCGTCCTGAATGTGTATTGTCCCCCCGGTGCACCCTCTTAAATTTCTAATTGATGCAGCTGCTAAATTAATGAGTCTTGGGGTACACTGCATGGTCATTGGAGAGGATTTTAATTGTCTAATAGATCCCGAAGTAGACAGGGTGCCAAGGGCCCAGGCAGGTCACCAGCGCAACCTAAGCAGTTGGTGGACATGTGCAAGGAGTTGGGATTAATGGATGTGTGGAGGCATCTCCACCCTAATGGAAGAGACTTTACTTTCTCTTCTAACCCACACAAGTACCACATGGGAACTGACACTTTTTAATGCCATTGGATTGCTTGGACAGAACATTGGCTTGTGAAATTGGCAATATAGCTGTGTCGGACCATGTGCCAGTGTATTTTGATGGTAAAATCAAGAGTGGTGGAATGGATGCACAGCACTGGTCATGGACCCATTCCTGTTAAGGGATAGCAAATTTGTTGAGTACATCACAAGAGTTCAGAGCCTTCTGGGTACCAACTTGGGTACGGCCAGTAATCCGGAAATACTGTAGGAGGCCAATAAGGCATATTTATGAGGCTTGATTATTTTTTATTCAATGACTAGAAGGACGCAGAGGAAGGAGCAACAACAGATGCTGGAGACCCGTCTGCAGATAGCTGAGGAAGTATACTATAATAGGCCTTCACTGGTCAAGCTGCAGCTCTCCGGCTGCTCCCAACTCATTGCACACACTGGGGAAATAAAGGTCTGCGTTGCTCAACAAAGATTGTTGGAAGTTGGAGATAAGTCAGATAGATATCTGGCCAGAAAGTAAAATGCTTCCCAATCTATTATGTCTGTTCGAGAGAAGGCTGGCAAAGTTACCCGTGAGTTAAAGAAGATTAATGTTAGATTTAGGGAATAATTTGCAGAGTTATATCGGTCAGAGGGAGATGAACATGGAGTAGTAAGAATGCAGGCCTTTTTTGAGATCCTGCACCTCCCTAGTATAAACGTGGAACAGGTTTCCTGTTGAATATGCCTATGACAATACAGGAGGTGCAGGATGCAATGAAGCACCACGGTCAGATGGATTCCCAAGTGAATTCTATAGGAATTCATAAGTGTGTTGGTGGAGCCACTTCTGGGGATGTATAGCTATTCATATGCATGGGTTGTCTTCCGCCCTCTCTTAGGGAGGCTAATATCTCCCTCATTATAAAGATGGGGAAAGAGCCCGAAGAATGTGCTTCATACAGACCCATTTCACTGTTGAATGTAGATTTTAAAATTCTACCAAGACGCTGGCCCTGAAGTTGGAAAAGGTGTTGTCCTGTATTGTGAAAGAAGATCAGATGGGTTTTGTTAAGGGCGTAGCTCCTCCAACAATATCAGGAGGGTACTGAACATGGTGCAGTATGCCAGCAAAGGTTGATCCTGGGTTCGGTGGCCTCCCTAGATGCAGAAAAGGCGTTTGACCAGATAGAATGGCTGTACCTGTTTGGGATCCTCAAGCGCTTTGATCTGGGGACAACCTTTGCTAGATGGGTGGTGGTGTTGTATAATGATCCTAAGGCAGCAATCATCACAAACGGCACTAAGTCAGATAACTTTAATGCTGGGAGAGGTAGTCGAAAGGGATGTCCTCTTTCACTGCTGCTATCTACCTTGGCAATTGAGCCATTAGCTGAGGCTATCAGGAGGAATCCTGAAATAATAGCGCCAGGAATGGGAATGGGGGAGCATAAGATGACCCTATATGCTGATGATGTCCTTCTGTTCTTGGCCAATCTGGAGGAGTCTGTTCCTCGATTGATTCAAACAATTAATTTATTTGGAAGTTTTTCAGGCTGCAGGATCAACTTTACAAAATCAGACGCCATGCTGGAGGATGGAATGCAGTTCCTGTTTAGATGGTCGTCAAAAGGGCTTTTGTATTTGGGAATTTTTATTACCCCTGCCTTCCACCAGCTGTATAAAGCTAACTATGTACAATTACTGGAGAGGATAAAGCAGGATTTACAGCAGTGGGACGGATTACCATTATCATGGTTAGGCCGAATAGCTCTGATTAAAATGAATGTTCTTCCTCGCCTGTTGTACCCCATGAGAATGCTCCTGTTGTTGCTACCCAGATGAGTATTACTAAGGCTCAATGGTTGGTTAGGTTATTTTATTTGGTGTCGCAGTCGCCCCCTAATTAAGTTTACCAAATTGCAGCTCTCACAGGGTGAGGAGGAGTGGATCTTTTGGACTTGGAGAGATATCAAATAAGCGCTTTCTTAGCATATGTGGGTGACTGGGCATGGGGGGACACGGGGTTGATTTTGCTTGACGTTGAAGCATTGCAGTCGAGATGTTCCCGAGTTAATCTATTATTCATTGATAAGATGAAATCCGAGACTGAGCAGTGAAAGAGTACAATCATTTTAAATACAGTGAAAGCCTGGAGGACACTGAGGCAAGACAAGGGCAATTGGCTGAAGACCTCGCTGATTACCCCGCAGGTGGCAGCCTAAGGATTTAAACCTGGGGCAATAGACTCCGGCTTTAAGTCATGGGAGTATAAGGGAATCTCCTGGAGGGAAGATTTATTTGAGGGTTAGGTCTTGATGTCATTTAGCCAGCTAAGACAGAAATATGCATTGTCTAATAGGGGCCTTTTCCGGTACTTTCAGCTAAGGGATTATATACAGAGGAAGACCACACTCCTGGCCACACCACAAATGGCAGGATGGAGAAGGAATGCAGACATGTTTATATCCCTACCATAGAGTCATATCACCTGACAGATGGGACAAACCTTTCCGGAATCATGGAGCTGACTTATCCCATGTGAATCCACTTCTGAAATATTGTGTTCAATTCTGGCAACTTGCTATCAGAAGGATGTTAAAATTGAAAGGGTGACAAAAAGTTGCACAAGGATGTTGCCAGGCTTGGAGGGTTTGAGCTCTCGGGAGAGTGGCGCATCACCAGGGTATCCCAAATGTAACATTAGTATAGGCACTCACACACTGCTATTGGTCATGTTGTAAGATCCAGAGATACTGGAGTGCTATAGTAAGGGAGCTGAAGGACATCCTGGGGGTTGACAAATTTGCCTTCTCCAGATGCCATTTTGAATGCTGTCATTGTAACAGCCTCCACGCACTTGCAAGGAAGCGCATTCCATGAGTTACACCTCTGCGTGAAAAAGTTGCCCCTTAGGTCCCTTTTATATCTTTCATTTCTCACCGTAAAATTATGCCTGCTAGTTCTGGACACCCCACCCCAGGTTTTAAAAAACCATGCCTATTTCCTCTATCCATGCAGACTCATGATTTTATAAACCTGTATAATGTGGGAATCACCCTCTGACACTCCAGAGAAAGTAGCCCTATATTGGTCAGAGCATCGAGTATATGAATTGGGAGGTCTCTGTCCCATGGTGCTTACCCTTCAATAATTCTATAATTGGAAGTATATGACATAGCTAAAGAATAAAATACAACAGATAATTGTATTTGAATCTCGGAAACTAGCATAATGATTTTTAAGCCATTTATGGGTAGCACAGTGGTTAGCAGTTTGTCCTCATACCACCAGAGATAGGGTTCAATTCCCACCTCAGGTGACTTACTGTGTGGAGTTTGCACGTTCTCCCTTTGTCCTTCCCTCCCACCATCCTTTTTTGTAATTGGCCATGTTAAATTGCCCGTGGTGTTAGGTAAAGGGGTAAATGTAAAAATGGGTCTGGGTGAGTGGCGCTTCGGCGGGTCAGTGTGGACTTGTTGGGCTGAAGGGCCTGTTTCCACTCTGTAAGTAATCTAATAACACTAGATCAATCTCTATTCCTTCTCTAGTTCCAGTCCTGATAAATGCTTTGCGGATCTGAGAGCCAAAGATGTTGACCTCTTCCATTTGATTCACTTCCTCCTTTCCAGCTGCTATATTGAATAGTTTTACATCCCCTCTCATTCCCCGTCTCCAAGCCAGCATGAGGAATTGACTGTTCTGTCATTGATTTGCTAGCAGATGTTGCCCAGAGGGAGGGAGTTTCCTTCTGAGTGGCCTCGTCCCGCGTTGTGACGTTCTCGATGGATTCCAGGGTGTCATGAAGGAGCCATAGGAATCGCAGCGCCGACCTGATGTTCTGTGTTACAAGTTCATTGGAAGGCCCGTACGTCGCGCAAATACATGAACCATACTTGGCGACTGACAATTGCAAACCCTTTGCCGAAAGGAGTCTGAACTCCCAGAGTCAGAGCTAAATTGAGAAATGAGCTGAGAAGCTGCCTCTACTTCTTGAAGAAGATAGAGTTCACCCGAGATGAACATCCTTCCTCTTCATAGAGTGAGTACGGCACTTTCCTTCTACACCCTTTCCATCCTTTCCAATTCATTTCTATTCTGGGGTTAAAATGAATCCCGCCTCCTCAGGTCCTCAGAGAACATCCCATTTGCTCATCAGAAGAAGTTGTGTTGCCGTTCTGAAGCAGGTAACCTGGCCAGGCGAGCCATTTCTGCTCTTCAAGCGTTTTGAGCGCACTGACTGGTGGGTGCGCAGGGAGCCCAATTTTAGCGATCCATCAATCGGAGAGAAGTACATGGTGTCGACGATTTCCTACGTCAGCAAGTGTATTCGGTGTCATTTTGTCCCAGACCATCACTTCTTGCCCCAATCAGAAAGCCAAAATGACTGCAAAGGTGTGTGCAGTGGGAGGACCTGTGATTCTACCCGAAGCAGATAACAATTGGGCCTGCAGAGGGTGAGGATTGTTATTGTTTGTCGCTGCAGAAGTGGTCATCCCAACAATGCAAACAAATCTGCATCTGGATGGAATTTCAATAGGAACTTCACATTGCAGTGCCCATGGAACAATGGATCAAGAAACAACTGTACAGCGGTTAAGACCCATTGAAAAACTACATCCCTGACGGGAATCGGACTCTATTTCGGCTTAATCCAAATCCAACCACACACACCAGGGAGACGTAAATCCGCTTTGTAGCTGTGCTGAAACTTGCCTCGCTGCACAGAATCAACCCGGGCTTTCAGAAGAAGACTTGATCCGATCTCTTTTGGGGAGACTAGATTCAATTCACTTCCAAACTCACTGATGTTTTTGAAAAAATCGCGGAGCGACCGGAAGCTGGTGTAGCGCAATTTTACCAGGGTAGGTTTTTTCTCCCAGGTAGAGTCATCACCATCCGCTCTCTCTCTGTCCTGAGAAGGGCTGATACAGTGAACGAAGAGGGTTCGAGGCACAAGAAAGGATGAGGGTGGGGGTGCAGGTAGAGAAATTGGATGGGAAACAGAGGCTAGGCGGAAGAGAGAGAGAGAAATGGACATGAGGACAGAGCATTGGAGTTAGAGAAACCCTGGGGGTGCACAGGATGGGGAGCAGAGCGTTTGTCAGAGAGAGAGAGAATGGGGTTGCAGAGTGTGGGGAGAGAGAATGGACGTGGGTCAGTGGGTGGGGAGAGAATGGAAGGGGGCAGAGGGTGGTGGAGAAAGAGAGCAACAATGAATGTTAGGAGAGGGTGGGGGAAGAGAGAGAATGGAGGGGGCAGAGAGTGGGAGGAGAGAGAGAATGAGTGTGGGGAGAGGGACTGGATGGAGGAAGGCAGAGGGTGGATGAGAGACTGGACTGGACAAGGGACAGAGGGTATGGAGATAGAATGGACGGAGGTGCAGAGAGTGGCATGTGTGTGAGAGGGCGGGGGGAAGCTAGGGATAGCGAGAGAGAATAGACTGGGGGTGCTGTGGGCATGATTGGATCTTGATTGAATGGGGAGTTGGTGAATGCGTCCCACCCACTCCTAGCAACCCCTTCTTTCTACATGTGCACTGCAGATTTTTGTGAATGATGCGAGAGAGAATCTGGAGTGTGAGCGTAGTTACCCTCAGATCCTGGCATCAGCAAACCACTGCCTTTCTGTTTTAAAAACTAAATAAAGATGTGGGCAATATACTGGGAATGGCAAGAAGAGACTAAGAAACTGAACCGAGAGTCAGCGCTTTCCGGTGAGGGGAACTGGCCAAAAACAGGAGGATGGAAGGATGAATTCAAGTTGGAATCCATTGAAAGGTGGAGGAATTGGGAAACAGAGATTTCAGGCAGGAGATAGGGAAGGCTGTTCGGTACAAACTAGAATTCTCCGATCCTATTTCCTGCCCTGCACTGACAGCAATGATCTGTTTTCTCAAGGTATTAGCAGAGGAGGATTTGCTGTTCAGGCGTGTACAAGAAATTTACTCAGGGCCTGAATATCAGCAGCGTTTGAATCCAGGAGGGCAAATTATTTCAAGCATCAACGTGACTTGAGAAGCCCCGTGATTACACGCAGCCTGCGTGGGAGTGTTCCAGGGTTCTGACTGTGCAGACAACTTTAACTCTGTAGCGAAATGTGGACTAGAGTTCTCGCTGTAGACGAGCCCTTCTTTGGATCGTTGAAGCTGCTGAGACGCAATGACCCCTGCAGCATGGAAACTCTGTGGAAGCAAATTCAATTCCCCAAACGGGCTGGAGTGTCTGGCATGAAGCTAATCCATTCCTTCAACCCTGGAATGAAGTCAATCGATTCCTTCAATCCAAGACTGTGGGCGGCGCGGCAGCAGCTCAGTGGTTAGCACCGCTGCCTCACAGTGCCAGGGACTTGAGTTTGATCCCACCCTCAGGGTGATTGTCTGTGTGGAGTTTGCATTTTCCTACCCCCTCCCCCCCTCTCCCCCCCCCCCCCCCCCCCCCCACCCACACCCTCCCCAATCTCTGGGTGCTCTGGTTTCCTCCCAAGGTCCCAAGATGTGCAGCTTAGAGTGGATTGGGTGTTCTAAATTCAGGGATTAGCTGTGGAGGTTATTGGGTGGGATGCTCTAAGAGGGATCAGTGTGGATTGTTGGACCAAAGGGCCTGTTTCCACAGTGTAGGGGGTTTGATGATTCCCCCAACGTGTCTGCAGCCTGGCTTCTAGCTGCATCTCTCTGAGCTGAAGGTCCTCCAGCATGTGTTTTCCCTAGTTTCCAGCACCCAGAACCTCCAACTTTCTGCAAATCGAAAGGCAAGTCCCACCCTGCCCTCTCCAATGTGTGCTATGTAACTGCTTATTCAGTTTTAGTGGTCCAGCAGAGGCTGGTAGCCAAGTTCGGAACACATGAGGATGGCATCAACCAGGACCTTGGATTCCTGTCACATGACAGGTAACCCCACTTCACTGTCACGCTCTCTCACACCCACACAAAGCACACACTCTCACATTCACACAGATCCCTCTCTGACACACACACATATACACCCTCTCACAGGCTGATACTCTATCACTCACATACTTTATCAAGCACGCACACACTCGCACATACTCTCATGCGTGCACACTTACATATAAGGCTTTGGTGTGATTTTGTATTTGCAAATACATTGTGTGCTTTTTGAGCCAAATACAATCTACAGGCAGTCAATCCATGTGAGATTTTATAAATTCCTACTTTGGAAATAGAACCAGTCTCACTCAAGATTGGGATACAGATCTTAAGTTGTCTCGAGAATGTGTCTTCAAACAAGTTCTGGGATTTACATATTAATGAACCAAAACCTGCAACCCATCCTAAAAGATGAAGATTTCACAACAATCTAAGTTTGTTCTATATCATTTCTGTTGCATGAAACTGCGACCTTTTGCAAAAATTTTACTATGATCCTGCTCCACAAACATCTGATGAAGGAGCAGTGTTCCGAAAGTTAGTGCTTCCAAATAAACATGTTGGACTATAACCTGGTGTTGTATGATTTTAAACTTTGTTTCTCGTGAATACATCCCACACCTCCAGGTGCTGCCAGTAAACCTTACAATGTCGATGAAATGATGCAATACCTGTAGAGATGAAAAGTTTACAATTTCTAATGATATTAGCTACTCATTCACTACTCCTTCTGATACACGATGTTGGAAACTTAGTGCAAGAGGTTGAAAGAAATGTGCAGCTTTAAAACAAAAACCTTTTGGATCTCATAGCTTTCATTGACAGTCTGAGACTGGGGTTAAGTTCAAGTTACCTTTATTGCCACCCAACTTTGTTACAGTTTCAGATCTCCCCAGCAAAAAAAAGGTGTATGAAAAAAGCTTTTTTTAAAAAACAGCTCAAAGCTCACACACTCCTTCCAACTCTACTTCCTTTACTGTTGGTCAGCACAGAGTTGTCCCTTCATAATTGGTCCTTGGTACAGCCTTAAGCTGAAGGAAGTATTGCCTCACTCAGCAATTTCAACCTACACACTGTGTCCATTTAGGTTACTCCCATCATTTTACATGGGGGGCAGTCAAGAGTCAACCATGCTGCTGTGGGTCTGGAGTCAGGTGTACGCCAGACCGGATAAAGGATGCAGTTGAGATGACTGAGTGAATCCTTTCCTAAAAGGGACATGAGTGAATTAGATGACAGTTTCTCCCCCCAAAAATGGTTTCATTATTAGATTCAGAACTCCAAATTTCTGACCGAATTCCAATCCCACCATCTGCCTCGGCGGGATTCAAACCCCGGGAATCCCCGGAACTGGGTTGTTAGTCCAGTCGATAATGGCACTCAACCGTCTCTCCTTCAATCCTGCAATGTCACGTGAACTCAATTGACAATAGGTGTAGGAGTAGGCCATTCTGCTCTTCGAGCCTGCATCACCATTCATTATGATCATGGCTGATCATCCTCAATCAGCATCCTGTTCCTGCCTTATCTCCATAACCCTTGATTCCACGATCCTTGAGAGCTCTATCCAACTCTTTCTTAAACGAATCCAGAGACTGGGCCTCCACTGCCTTCTGGGACAGAGCATTCCACCCACCCACGACTCTCTGGGTGAAGAAGTTTCTCCTCATCTCTGTCCTAAATGGCCTACCCCTTACTTTTAAGCTGTGTCCTCTGGTTCAGGACTCACCCAACAGTGGAAACATGTTTCCTGCCTCCAGAGTGTCAAATCATTAAATCGCTGCAATGCACAAATAGGCCATTTGGCTCATTGAATGCTATCGGTATAGGAGTTGGGAGGTCATGTTGTAGCTGTACAGGACATTGGTTCGGCCACTTTTGGATTATTGCATTCGATTCTGGTCTCCCTACGATAGGATAGGAATGATGTTGTGAAACTTGAAAGTGTGCAGAAAAGATAGATAAGGATGTCGCCAGGGTTGGAGGGTTTGTGGTATAAGGAGAGTCTGAATAGGATGGGGAGTGTCCCTGGAGTGTCGGAGGATGAGGGGTGATCTTATGGACATTTATAAAATCATGAGGGGCATGGATAGGGTAAATAGGCTAGAGGAAGTGGTGGAGGCTGGTACAATTACAACATTTAAAAGGCATCTGGATGGGTGTGTGAATAGGAAAGGTTTGGTGGGATATGGGCCAAATGCTGGCAAATGGGATACTAGATTTATATAGGACATCTTATCAGCATGGATGTGTTGGATCAAAAAGTCTATTTCCGTGCTGTATATCTCTATGTCTATTTGATAAAAGATGTTTTATTTCTGTTGATGTAAATATTGTTAGGGAGAGAGAATTCCTCAAGTAGGGGATGATAAGAATCCTGGGAGACCCCTAATTCTGTTCTACTATCTAATTAACATACTTTAAGCACCAAATGTGCATTTATGTCTAATTTTGTTTCATTTTTCTTGTTTTATTCCCTGCTCCGATTACTCTCTCAGTCTGGATGGTTATCAGACTGAGAATATTGTGGATTGGGCCTTGATCGACTGAATGTTTTATTGCTCTGGAAGGTGTAAAAGGGGCTCAGCAGAAAGCCAGCTGAGCTGAGAACAGACAACATCTTACTCTGTGGGAACATGGAGAAGAGGACAGAGAAATCAGGACCTGAAATCCGAGCTGACACCAGAGTACCATGTTATTAGTGCTTTGATTAGCAGTGCCAACCCTCTACCTTTACCTCGCTTCCTATTCAACTTGAATGTCACGTACCCCCTCAATATTCAGATCCAATCCTTGTCATCCTGAAGCCATGTCCCTGTAAGGAGTCTCAGATCATAATTATTCTCTTCAATGTGTGCAGCCAATTCATTCAGTTTTGTTACATTGCAGCACACATTCAGCCAGACAGTCTTCAGTTTCAGTTTTTGTGTTCTGTAGAATCCAGTTTTGATTGATTAGATTAGATTCCCTACAGTGTGGAAACAGGCCCTTCGGCCCAACAAGTCCACACCGACACCCTGAAGAGTAGCCCACCCAGACCCATTTCTTTCTGATTAATGAACCTAACACTATGGACAATTTAGCATGGCCATTTGACCTGACCTGCACATCTTTGGACTGGGACATTTACTTTCCGTGTCCCTTTCTATCATTCTCTGATGTTCATTTTCCACATCACTACATTGCTCACCTGCCTTGATTCGGATTGGCCATGAAAAATGCATGTTTATACATTCGCAGTAATAGAAGCAGGAGTAGGCCATTTGGTCCATCGAGCTACTCCACCATTCATTAAGATCATGGCTCATCTATCCATCGTCTCAGCTCCTCTTACCTGCATTATCCTGACTATCCTAAATTCACCTACTATACAAAATCCCATCGAACTAAGTCTTGAATATGGCTGCTTCTACTGCTTCCTTGGGCAGAGACTTCCATAGATTCACCACTCTCCCGGAAAAGCGATTCCTTCTCCTCTGTCTTAAACCTACTCCCTAATCTTGTGACCTAGTCTCACTCACCGGCAGAAATGACTAGATAGCGTGGGTCTGGGTGGCATGCTCGTTGGATGGGTCAGTGTGGACTTGATGCGATGAATGGCCTGCTTCCACGCTGTAGTGATTCTATGATTTACCGCAGTTGTGTTTGCCATGGACCGCAGCACCAGAAACTCCCACCTTCTGCAAATCGAAAGACAAGTCCCAACCTGCCCTCTTGTACGTGTGTTATCTAACTGCTTAATCATTTCTATTGAATCCAGCCCACACCTCCCGCTGCTGCCAGTAACCTTTACGAAGCTGATGAGACAATGCAATACCTGCAGTACTGAAAATCGTAAGGCTTCTAACGCTACCAGTTACTGATTCACCGCTCCCACTGATGGACAGCATTGGAAATACAATGTTGGAGGCTGAAAGAAATGAGCAGTTTAAAACAAAAACTCACCTAACCCTTCACTAGGCTCCCTGCTCAGCACACTTTACTTCAATCACTTCAACTCCACATTAAAACAAATTCCCACTTTCCACCAATATTCTGGATGTCCTCACTCACTCAGTTGCTGTCTCACAAATGAAAGATTTCATTGTAGCTTCTGCTCCCAGTAAGGATGAAACATCCTTGAAAGCTGCTCTGAAAGTCCAGTCTTCACAATGACACTTCTGCTTTCCTTCAGTCCAAATTGTCCGTGCTGACCAGATATCCCAAATTAACATAGTCTCATTTGTCAGCACATAACCCATATCCCTCTCAATTCTCCCTATTACCAGATGCCTTTTAAAAGACTTTAATTATACCAGCCTCCACCACTTCCTCTGGCTGCTCTTTCCATACACACAACACCCTCTGCGTAAGGAAGGTGCCTGTAAAGTTCCTTTTAAATATTTCCCCTCTCACCTCAGACCTATGCCCTCGAGTTTTGGAAACCCCCACTCTGGGGAAAAGATTTTGGCTATTCACCCTATCCATGCTCCTTATGAGCTTCTATAAAGTCACCCCTCAGCCCCCAATGATCCAGAGAAAACAGCCCAGCCGATTCAGCCTCTCCAAAGAGATCAAACCCTCCAACTTTGGCAATAGCCTTGTAAATCTTTTCCAAATCCTTGCAAAAGTTCGTAACACTTTTCCTGTAGCAGCGAAACCAGAACCGAATGCAGTATTCCAAAAGTGGCCTAATCAATGTCCTGTACAGTCGCAACATGACCTCCCAACATCTATATTGAAATGCACTGACCTATAAAAGCAAATATACCAAATACCTTTTTTGCTATCCTGTCTACCTGCGACTCCACTATGAACCAGCACTCCAAGGTATGTTTATTCAACAACACTCCCCATTAAATGTGTAGATCCTGCCCTGATCTGCCTTTCCAAAATCCATATTTCAAAATGGGGTTGAGAAACATTTAAGCTGTGATTGAATGGTGGAGCAGATCTGATGGACTAAATGGCTTAATTTCTGCACCTATGTTGTATGGTCTCCTGCTGTCCTGGACACAGTGAGAGAATTGGAAGCAGGAATAGGTCATTTATATTTCCAGCTGGCACCAGCATTGAACAGTTCATAACTGGATATAAACATACCTGCATCTAGATGGATAGGCTGAGACTTTTTCACTGGAGCATCAGAGATTGAGAGGTGACCTTAGAGAGGATTATAAAATCATGAGAGGTATAAATGAGGTGAACGGCAAGTATTCTTTCCCTAGTGTGGGTGTTTCAAGATTAGGGAGCAAATTTTGAAGGTGAAGAAAGAAATATTTTAAAAAGACATGAGGGGCACCTTTTTTTCTAAAAGATAAAGAGTAGATCGTGTGAGGAATCAATGTCCAGAGGAGTTGCTGGATGCTGGTGCAGTTACAATGTTTAAAAGGCATTTGGATAAGTACATGAATAGGGAAAGTTCGGAGGGATATGGGCCAATCATTGGCAGGTGGGCCCAGGTTAGTTTCAGAACACCATCAGCATGGACGTGTTCGACTGAATGGTCTGTTTCTGTGCTGTATGACTCTGTAACTGTTCTGTACTGGTCTTAAAACCATTTTCTTGCCTCCTCCCATAACTTCTTCGTTCTTCAAAGTCACATGAACTCAGCCTTGAATAAATTCAATAACCGACCTAACTGCAGGAAGACATCCTCACTTCTGAACTCAATTCCTCTCGCTGATATACCACTTGCTTTGCTCATTGCTTGCTGCACTTTCTGACAACTGGCAGTGACTGGTGTAGAAGGACACTGAGGCCCCTTTGTCTATCCACACGTCACTCTTGATGAAGTGCTCGTGCCCGAAACGTCAACCCTCCTCCTCCTCAGTTGCTGGCTGACCTACTGTGGTTTTCCAGCGCCACAATATTCAACTCTGATACAGCACAACAGTCCAACGTTGAACACGTACACCTTAGTCCAACACGGGCACCTCCCGATCATAACAAATATTAAGCGTCCAAATGCGAATACGGGAGACAAATGCCGACGCTATTTTATTTTGCCGATTTTTTTCCCTGTGCCTCGACATTTTATTTCTTTTGCATTTTGTCTGGCTTCTCAACGTTTCTGTCCTTTCCCCAGGGTAGAGGTATTCCAAAACTAGAGGGTAAAGGCTTAGGGTGTGGGAGAAAGATTTTAAAAGATCTGAAAAACTAGGAATAGAACATTTACCCCTTACTGGGCGAAAGTGAGGACTGCAGATGCTGGAGATTAGAGTCGAGAGTGTGGAGCTGGAAAAGCACAGCAGGTCAGGCAGCATCCGAGGACCAGGAGAATTGACGTTTCAGGCAAAACCCTTCATCAGGAAATAGCCATGGGGAACTGCAGGGCTGTAGCCTAATCGAGTGAGTAAGTGGGATGCTGTTGGGAAGGTCGGTGTGAATGGCCTGTAGGGATGATATGGTTCCACTGCCTTAGCCACGTGTATTGTGAGAAATGTAGGAGGAGTGGGTTCCAGTTCGTGGGACATTGACACCAGGCCTGGAGAAGGTGGCATTTGTGCCGTCTCTCTCTTCACATTCTGCCCCCTGTCCATTTTCTCCCCATTCACTGCCCCCTGCCCATTCTCTCTCCTCACACTGCACCCTCTATTCTCCCCCCAACCCTCTGAACCCCAGTCTGTTCCCCTGTCCATTTCCCTCCTTTCTCCACTACAGCCAGCGAACCCCTCATCCCCTGCACCCCCCACAATCGTCCTTTCTCGTGCCTCAGCCCTCTTTGATCGCTGTATGAAGTCTTTCTCAGGTGAGAGAGAGAATGGATGGTGATGACTTTACCTGGGAAACACGGCATGTGGGAAATAGTTGATATTTAAAATTGAGAATAACTAAAACCGTATATTCAGAAACTTCGTTAAAGTCGGGAAGAATGTTATTTTTTCCAAAACAAAAGCTGCAAAAATCTTTCTGAAACTGGCATTGATGTATGTGCAGTTAGGCCACAATAAAGGAGAGGCTGTAAGGAGTGAATGAGTGAATAAAAGACAAGTCCAACCTTGCCCTCGAGGAGAAAGTGAAAACTGCAGATGCTGGAGATCAGAGTCGAGAGCGTGGTGTTGGAAAAGCTCAGCAGGTCAGGCAGCATCCAAGGGGCAGGAGAATCGCGTTTCGTGCATAAGCACTTGGCACTCGGCCATCGCTCCTTCAATCCCCCTGCGATGGCGCGTGAACTCACTGGTGCCTCCGCAGGTGGGAGGAGCAGGTGAATCCTTTTCGGTACTTACAGCAGGTGAATGGCCTCTCTCCGGTGTGGAGCCGCTGGTGGGTCAGCAGTGCAGCTGTCTGAGTGACCCCTCTCCCGCACATGGGGCACGTGAATGGCTTCTCTCCCTTGTGGACCCACTCGTGCGCCTGCAGATGGCAGATCCGACTGAAGCCCTTCCTGCACACTGAGCAGGTGAATGGCCTCTCCCGGTGTGAATGAGTCTGTGGGTTTCCAGCACGGATGGGGAAGGGAATCCTTTCCCACGGTCCCCACATTTCCACGGTTTCCCCATTGAAGGAGCTTTCCTTGTGTTACTCTGGGTTTGAAATTACCAGTCTTTCCCCACTGTGAGGGGTGAGAGTTTGATTCCCCTAAGCTGAGTAAATGGTTTGAAGCACTTTTCACAGTCAGCGCACTGAATCTCCCTCACTCGGGTGTCTCAGTATTCTTCCTGCCACACCAGTGTCCAAAATCTTTCAAGCAAACATGTCTTCTTGATTGGAATGGCTGCTGATATTCAAGTCCCAATGAATCAAGTGGCTCTGTCAGAAGTTGATGTATCATTTGCTTTCAGATTTCTTTCTGCACGTCTTCCTGCAAAGAAAAATCACAAAATAAGTGACCACTGTCAGTACAGTTAAATGAACATAACATAGGTGGCAATTCCTTTAGATTGCCAGATGCCTGCTGATCACATATTATCCAGGCCACAGAAACCTGAAAACCCTCATGCAGCCAGATAGGCTTAGGTATGTATGGAGGAAAACTTCATTCCAGTGACAATAACATGGAACAAACTGCCTACAAAGATGCTGGAAATGGAGCTGAATCAAGGATATGAAAATGAAATGTTAAGGCTGCTTGAGAAAAGAAAGGCAGTAAAATTGCTGAATGACTTCCTGCTGGCCTATTAAATTTAAAAAAATGACAAAAAAGGACGTAACTCCATTACTACATTAGAAGGTGAATAATAATTACAAAGAAACTTTTACAACAGCCAACAATATCAGATATACATCATATAGAACAAAGAACAAAGAAATTTTACAGCCCAGGAACAGGCCCTTCAAGCCTGAGCCGATCGAAATGTACTGTCTAAACCTGTTGGTCAATTCCTAAGTATTTGTATCCCTCTACTCCCACCCACTCATGCATTTATCCAGACGCATCTTAAATGAATCTACCGTGCCTGCCTCTACCACCTCTGCTGGCAACGCGTTCCAAACGCCCACCACCCTCTGTGTGAAGTAAAACTTGTTTTCGCTTTGAATAAGTGTTGCCCTTGCTGCGTTCATTGTAATGGTAGCTCTGTCCCATCCCTGATTCAGGAAGTCGGATCTCGTTGAACGAAGCTGCTTTTTGAGAGAATTGATTAGCCGTTTTTGCACAAGGCAATGTAAGAAGCAAGGGCTCGTCCGGGATTTGAACCCGGGATCTCTCGCACATCCACGCTGTAGAAGGCCCGAAGCGAAAATCATGCCCCTAGACCAACGAGCCACATGCCCCAAAGGCCCTGCATTTTTTTGACATGTGCCAATCCCTTAAATGCTGCTCAGATCCATGAGAATCTAACCTTTTAGTTGTGAACATGAGTAAAGAAGCAATCCTTTTCGAGGGTGCAAACTGTACACGTGCCAAACTGAGTGAATACACAAGGAAAATAGTTTTAAGAGAGATAGAAAGTATTTGAGCACCTTTGGAGTGTCTGCCCCCTCCCTGGATTCACTCCAGTTGCTACAAGTGAACAGTGTTTCACCCACCCCTACCTCCCCTCCCTGCTGGAGGATGGTATATGGAAAGGGTGTGACATTGCTTTGCTCCCAGATATTGCCCAGAGAGAGGAAGTTTCACTCTGAAACTGACGGGGCTGCATCCGCATTGTGACGTCAACAATGGAGGCGGGCCGGACAGCTGCCCTGCAGTTGAGGCACGTGTGGAGGGGAGGGCACTTTGCAAATCCCACTCTCCTCCAAGTCAATGCAGTTTGAGTTCAAGCAAAGCAAGGGGTTTAAATTTATTTTAGAAAACCTCCTTTGTGCCGTGGGAAAACTGCTGTCGCGGGAAACGCAGTATTGCAGATTCATAGTAACAGAAGCAGGAGGAGAGGACCATTTGGTCAAGCCTGCTTCGTCATTCATTAAGATCACAGCTCCACCAACCTGCATTATACCGACTACCTTTAATTCCCCTACCATGCAAAAACCCATCCAACTGTGTCTTCAATATACTTCATGAAGCTGTCTCAACTGCTCTCTTAGGCAGATAATCCCATGGAGTCTCACAGAGTGACACAGATGTACAGCACGGAAACAGACCTTTCAGTCCAACTCGTCCATGCAGCCCAGATATCCTAATCTAATCCAGTCCCATTTGACAGCACTTGGCCCAAATCCTCATAAAACCTTCCTATTCATCTACACAACCAGAAGCATTTTAAATGCTGTAATTATACCAGCCTCCATCATTTCTCCAGCAGCTCATGCCGTACATGCATCACCCTCTGCGTGAAAAGGTTGCCCCTTATGTCCCTTCTATATCTTTCCCCTCCCCTTCCTAAACCTATGCCCTCTAGTCCTGGACTCCCCCATCCCAGGTAAAAGAACTTGTCTATTTGCCATATCCATATCCCTCATGGTTTTATAAACCTCTATACGGTCACCCCTTAGCCTCTGACGCTCCAGAGAAAACAGTCTATTCAACCTCGCCCTATAGCTCAACCCTCCAACACTGGCAACATCCTTGTAAATCTTTTCTGCACCTTTTCTAGTTTCACAACATCTTTCCAATAGGAAGCAGACCAAAATTACATGCAATATTCCAAACGTGGCCTGACCAATGTTCTGTACAGTGGCAACATGAGCTCCCAACATCTATCCTCGATGCTCTGACCAACAAAGGAAAGCACACCAAAAGCCTTCTTTACTATCCTATCTACCTGCGTTTCTACGTTTAAGGAACTATCAACCTGAACTCCAAGGTCTCTTTGTTCAGCAACACTTCCAAGGAACGTACCATTAAGTGTAAAAGTCCTGCTCTGATTTGTTTTTCCAAAATGCCGCACCTCATATTTATCTACATTAACCTCCAAAAGCCACTTCTCAGCCCATTGGCCCATGATCAAGGTCCCGTTGCAATCTGAGGTAACCTTCTTTGCTGTCCACTACACCTCCAATTTTGGTGTCATCTATAAACTTACTAACTATACCTCCTCCGTTTACATACAAATCATTATATAAATCACAAAAAGTAGGGGACCCAGCATCAATCCTTCTGACACACCATTGGTCACAGGCCTTCAGTCTGAAAAGCAACCCTCCATCACCACCCTCTGACTTCTGCCTTCGAGCCAGTTCTGTATCCAAATGGCTAGTTGTCCCTGCATTCCATGAATTCCTGAAGAAGGGCTCATGCCTGAAACGTCGATTCTCCTGCTCCTTGGATCCTGCCTGACCTGCTGCGCTTTTCCAGCAACACATTTTCAGCTTCCATGAGATTAAACCTTGCTCACCAGTCTCCCATGAGGACCCTTGATGAACGCCTTCCCGAAGTCCATATAGATCACGTCTATTGCTCTGCCCTTATCAATCCACTTTGTTACTTCTTCAAAAAACTCAATCATGATTGTGAGACATGATTTCCCAAGCTTAAAGCCATGCTGACTATGCCTAGTCAATTCTTGCCTTTCCAAATACATGTAAATCCTATCTCTCAGGATTCTCTCCAACAACTTGCCCATCACGGATGTCAGGCTCACCGGTCTATAGTTCCCTGGCTTTTCCTTGCCACCTTTCTTAAATACTGGCACCACAGTAGCCACCCTCTAGCCTTCCGACACCTCACCTGTGACTATGGATGATACAAATATCTCAGTGAGAGGCCCAGCAATCACTTCCCTAGTTTCCCACAGAGTTCTAGGGTACTCCTGATCAGGTCCTTGGGATTTATCCACTTTTATGCATTTCAAGATATCCAGCAATTTCTCATCTGTAATATGGACATTTTTTCAACATGTCAGCATCTATTTTCTCACATTCTATATCTTCCATGCCCTTCTCCACAGTAAACACTGATGCACAATATCCGTTCAGTATTCCACGCCCCCCCGCCCCCCCCCCCCCCCCCCCCCATCTACTGCAGCTCCAGACAAAGGCCGCCTTGCTGATCTTTCAGGTGCCCTATTATCTCCCTTTTATCCTTTTGTCCTTAAGGTATTTATAAAAACCCTTTGGATTATCATTAACTCTATTTGCCATAGCTATCTCATGCCCCCTATTTGCCCTCATGATTCCCCTCTCAAGTATGCTTGTACTGCCTTCATACTCTCAGGATTCACTCCATCTCTCTGTCTATACCTGACATATGCTTCCTTGTTTTTCTTAACCAAAATCTCATTTTTTCTAGTCATCCAGCATTCCCTACATATACCAGCCTTTCCTTTCACCCTAACTGAAATATACTTGTCTGGACTCTTGTTATCTCATATCTGAAGGCTTTCCATTTTCCAGCAACCTGCGAACATCTGCCCCCAATCAGCTTTTGTAGAATCTTGCTTAATACCTGAATCTTCCTCCAATTTAGAACTTCAACTTTTAGATCTGATATATTATTTTCAATCACGATTCTAATGTTAATAGAATTGGGGTTGCTGGCCTTAGGTTTTGCACCCTCTCCAGTAGGTACATCCACATTGTGAATTAGAAAATTTCCTTGTACACACTTAACATATTCCTCTTTTTGGCAGATAGGTAAATGGGCAGGAGTTATGCCTTGGGTCCACACTTCATTCATTCCCATCAACCCTACCCCCATTCCTACCCCAATAGTCCAACGCCACTTTCCTCTGCAACTGCCGAATGTGTGACGCCAGCCCATTTACCTGTTCCCTCCTCACTATCTAAGCGCCCAAACTTACCTTCCAGGTGAAGTGGTACTTTACCTGCACTTCCCAGAACCAGTCTACTGCATTTGCTGCTCACAATGTGGTCTCATCTATATTGGGGAACCGAAGCATAAACTGGGTGACTGCTGAACAGAACATCTACGCTCTGCCTGCAAAAAAGACCCTGAGCTTCCAGCTGCCTGCCAATTCCACACCCCACCCTGTTCCCTGGCCAACATCTGTGTCTCAGGTTTGCTGTATTGTCCCAGTGAAGCTCAGCACCAGCAGAACGAAGAGCACTGGATATTCGACTTGGGGACCATACATCCCTCCGGTCCCAATATCGAATTCAATAATTCTAGGGCCTGAACTCCATGGTATCCTCGTCCCTCCCACACACACCAAGCCTTGTTATCACATCGTCTGTCATTCCACACTACTTAGCCACGAACAGTCTCCATTAACAGTTATTCACCCTCCCACGCAGATCGTTATCAACTCCTTTATCTGTCCAACAATTCTTCCTTCGCTTTTGGCTCTGTCCTGATCTCCGCCTTCCTCCCACAATATCTCCTGCATATAAACCGACATTTTCCCAATCACCATCAGTTCTGTGGAAGGGTCACATGCTACTCCTGTTTTTTTTGTTTCTGATATACAGCATCCGCAATTCTTTCAGATTTTTATTGAGAGAGAGTTGGAAATTGTTTCGAGAGACAGAAAGAGAGGGGGGAGGAACAGAACAGATATGAACTGTTGATCTCCGTTGCGACTCAAAACGTAAAATCATTGAAGTGCGATCATTTCCTTTAATCATGAATAGAGACCACTGGCCATCCGTGAGCTTGTGGCGCAACAGTAGCGCGTCTGACTCCACATCAGAAGGTTGCGTGTTCAAATCACGTCAGGCTCACTGAACTCGACCAATTACCTTTCAAACCAAGGAAGGAGGATGTTTACTCCGTTTTTCTGTTGAGCCAAATCTTCTTTCCGGAAACTTTCGATCACAGTGAAGCTTTGCTGTCAGTTTGATTTGTGAACACTGAATCAGGGAGGTGGTGTGCCCAGTGTTTGGGTAAATGCTCAGCTCCCCCCAATGTGAGAAATAAAAGACAAACTGTTCATCACGGGATTTAAACACACAGCCGTTTCGTTCAGTTGGTGACAGCGCGGTGTGAAAAACATTATACCGATATTTTTACAACATAATCTAGAGATTATCAGCTTTGTGTTTCAAACTATCAGGAGGTCCCAGCTCCTTCTCTCATAGCAGAGTGACAAACGAGTTCAGATAGAAATGTTTCCCACCAACAGCAAATCCTTTCCTCTCACTGGACACAGTTAAAATTATCTTTATTCAACAGAAGGAGCGGAAACTACAGTCTGACGGCCCCTCTCCACATTAACGGTGAGCCTGAATTGTATAAACGGTGTCAGTAAAATCCAATGGAGGACACTGATTTGGTTCAATCGTTTTTATTTGCCAAGCCTAATTCACCGAGAGGATGCTGCTGTGTGAGACAGCGTGGGGAATTACTGCAGGGCCTCCTGCGCATGGAACACACCGCAACTGATGTGTTTCACCTTCATCAGTTTATTCCCATCTCGGAGAAGAGAGGTTTGATGATTCGGATCATAGGAGGCCGACAGAGAACATGAGAAGAGCACTCAGACCTTCACAAGCTTGTCACCACAGCTGGGTCATCGTGGCCCGTGTATCAGTATGGGACAGTAATCTGCATCTACTGACTGGAAGCACAGCAAATTGGAGTGTTGGTGGGACTATCACACAGGAGAAAACGGCTTCGACAGATCAACTGGAGTGGCTCCCAATGCGCAACTCCACTCACCTCAACTGAATAACTAAACAAATTACTCAGTGATTCAAATGAATACTCGGTTTTGAATCTGCACTGTGTCATGTACCATCGAGAATGATGTCAAAACACTTTCATTGCTGTGATGGAGTATCCTGTTGGGCAGAATATACCCGTTGCCAAATTTCCTACGTTCTGTTGGTCTAACTCCGATTTCACTCAGAATCACGAAATGTGTGACAGCGCAGACTGAGGCCATGCAGCCCACCTTAGCTCTGCTGGTTCAACACAATATGTAAATACGTGTCTCATTCTGTCTCCTTCTCCCTGTAAATCTGCACATTGTTACATTGAACATGCCCACCGAATTCCCTTTTGTGTCCATTGAATCTGCCTCTTTGTCACTGTCAGACAGCGATTTACTGACCCCACTCCCTGTGCGAAAACGGTCTTCCTAATGTCACTTTTGCTTATTTTCCTGATGACATTAAATCTCTGCCAAATTGTTCTCGATCTTTTCAGGCCTGGGAGCATTTTCACTGCATTATTTCCTCTGTCTAAAACCCTCATGATGTGGAAAACTTCAATCAGGCCAGTTTTCAGCCTTCTGTTCTGCAAAGACAACTGCCCTAACTTTCCAATCTACCTTCATGACTGACATTCCTCGTACACGGTACCATTCACTTCAACCTGTTCAGCGCCGTCTGCAATCACTTCACTTCCCCGCTTCCTGAAGTATCACCCTCAGAATTGAGCGTAATACAGGTGGAGGATTCATTCAGACTCGGATTGCGCCGGCGAGAAATCTGCAAGACTTGTTCTCACTTTGAGCAAGTGTTTCCCTTCGCCGTGTTCACTGCAATGGTCCCTCTGTCCCATCCCTAATTCAGGCAGTCCGATCTGATTTAACAAAGCGGCTTTTGAGAAAACTGACCCGGCATCTTTGCTCAGGTCAATTTAAGAAATGAGGGTTCGCCTGGGATTGGAACCCGGCACCTCCCACCCGTCTGTATAAGCTAGAAAACCCAAAACTGACATCATACCCCGAGACCAATGAGCCAAAAACCATGTGCGCGCCCAGCTCCTGAAGCAACTGGGAGTTGCTCAGTCCGAAATACATTGTACATTGCTCCCAGAATTACAAGCAGCAGAGAGTTTCAAGAACATCTGCTTCTCATTCTGCCTCCCTGCTCCCAGGACGCTGCTGTTTGTTCCGTCCCCAGGAACCAGGCTGTCTCCACTGGTGGATAATTGAACCATTTCGTTTCTACTTGCAATTCTCCCGCCGACAGAGGCTGTTAAGTCCATCGAGTCCACCGCGACTGTCTGCCACTTGTCTCTTTCTGAGGTGATTCACAATCAGTGATATCTGTCCTAATAGTAAGGGACTGTGTCTGAATGGTGATACAGTTTCTGACATGCTGATTGTCTTGTCATTCACGTCCGGCCCGGCGTGGCGAATTACTGCAGGGAATGGGCGAAACCGCAAGGCATGCGTTTCAACTTTTTCAGCTCATTGGCATCTCAGAGAAGTGGTTTTGCGAATCAGTTCATAGGAAACTGATGAAGAACAGGAGAAGACCACTCAGACCTCCAAAAGCATGTTACTTGAACCGTGTGAGGTTCGCTAGTGTATCGGTATGATACAGGGTATTCAGACACTCAGGCAGTAGGTGCAAAGGCAAGATACAGAACAGAGCACAGCACCATTACAAAAGGAAGCTGCTCAAGGAGACATCGAACAACAGCAGAGGATGGTTTCAATCCATCGATCTCTGCGTTATGGGCCCAACCCGCTCCTGTTTTCCCCAGGTCCCTTCAGCCTTTCGTCTGGCACGCGGCATGCACGTTCGAGACTGATGTCAAAGACCTCCGCTGCTGTCGTGTAATATGCTGGTGCGCAGACGTATGGAGGCTGTGTAAATAAAAACTTTTTTCTCACTTCCCACATTGTGTTGATCGAACTGTGATTTCATTCTGAATCACAGCATGTGTCACAGCGCAGACGGAGGCCATGCGGCCCACCTTCCCTCTGCTGATTCGACACAGTAAGTAAACGTGTGTCTCTATTCGTAGCATTCGCTTGCCTTCCCCGTGTATTTCTGCACATTGTTACTTTAAACATGACCAGCGAATTACCTTATGCGTCTATTGAATCTGCCTCTTTGTCAATGTCAGAAGATTTGCTGACCCTAACCTCACCTTTCTAATCTCTCTTTTAGTTCTTTTCCTGATGACTTTAAAACTCTGCCGATCCTTTCAGGTGTGGGAGCATTTCAACTGCATTACTTTCCCTGTCTGGACCCCACATGACTTGGAAAACTTCAAACACGCCAGATTTCAAACTTCTGTTCTCCGAGGAGAGCTGTCCCAATTTTCCAATCTGCCCTCATCGCTAACATTCCCTAAACACGGCACCACTGACGTCAGCGCAATATTCCATCATTTCACTTCCTTGCTTTCTGCTCAATTTGTACTCCAAGCAGCCTAGTTTAGCAAGAGTGGGTTTTGAGAAAGTTAAGCGGGCACTCTTGCACAAACCTGGAAACGCAGGCTCATCAGAGATTCGAACCCTGGATCTCCTGCAAGCCTGCACAATAGAAGGCCCAAACCGCGAATCATACCCAGAGACCAACGAGCAACACCGAGACTGCGCAAGCCCCCCCGCTGTTCCTCTTCAGCCAGCTGAGTCTTGCTCGGTGTGAAATACATTTGACATTGCTCTGAGAATTGCAAGCGGCAAAGAGTTTCCAGAACAGCTCCTTCTCATTCTGTCTCCCTGCTGCTGTTTGTCCCGGGTCCTCTCTACTGGTAGAATTTTAAAACATTTTGTTTCTAAACTTTTCTGTAACACCGGAGTGACCAGTGATAAGCATTGCCCTCCTCAACACAGGATACAGAGAACAACAGAAGACCAGTCAGACCTCCGCGAGGCTGTCATCTCAACTGTGCACATTGGGACAGTATATCAATGTGAAATATTTATGTCGAAGTTTTTTGTGAAAGAGATGAGAAGGCGAGGTGCAGAACAGTGCGCCGTTAGACGGGAAAGTTGCTGAAGACGACATTGACTGAATAGGAGAGATGGTTTCCCTTCTGGGTGATGCTTCCATCACACACCCGCAGACATATCGCCGTTGTACCAGTATAAACTCTGTCTAAATTCCCACATTCTGTTTTTCTGAACTGTGATTTCGCTCAAAAGCACAAAATTTCAACACTCGCAATGTTCAAACTTTAACAAAGTGCTCATAGATATATTTAGCGAACACCTGGAAGGAATTCTGCCAAACGTACCTTGGGAATTTCGGTTTGAGTGCTCTTGAACTTTAAGTCAAAGGAAGGGAAATTTGCCTCGAGGCTGTGTAATGTGGAGATGTGTTCCCCATGTAAACTGATAGTGGTTCGCCATCCCAGTGCTTCCCGATGCATGGCTGCGCTGACCCACAGGGAGGTTTCTTTGATAAACTGTCCCGGGGACTTCCAGTCGCACCATGACGTCATAGTGCGAGCCCCCGGTGATGGCCTGCAGCTGCTGTGACGCAATAATGGTGCTGGCCCCGGAACATGAATACGAATTAGTTCATGAGTCACGTGGTACTGAATCATTCTATGGAGTGTTCTTTCAACTTCACGGATTTATATATGCGAGGAGGTAAATGGGCAGGGCTTACACCTCGGGTCCACTCGTCCTTCACTCTCACACCCCACAACCACCTCCTATTGTCCCAAGGCACTTGCCCCTGCAACCGCCGAATGTGTAACACCTGCCCATTTACCTGCTCCATCCTGAATATCCAAGGGATCGAACATACCTTCCAGGTGAAGCAGCACTTTACCTGCACATTTGTCACAAACTAGTCCACTGCATTCGTTGCTCACGGTGTGGTTTCCCCAAAGTAGCATGAAGCATAAACTGGGTGACTGCTTCGCAGAATATCTCGGTTCTGCCGAAAAAAAGGCCCTGAGCTTCTGGTTGCCTGTCACTTTAACACTCCACTCTGTACCCTGGCCTACTTCTCTGTCTCAGGCATGCAGCAATATTCCAGCAAAGTTCAGCCCCTGATTGAAGACCAACGCCTCATTTTCTACTTGGAGATCCTATAGTCATCAAGTCTTCAACATCGAGTTCAATATTGTTCGGACCCGAACTCCCCCATGCCCTTGACCCCGACCACACTCACACGAGGCCTTATTTTTACATCTTCTGCTGTTACACACGACATATCGTTAGCCAGCAACAGTCTTCATTAACAGTTAGTCACCCTCCTACACAGATCGTTATTCACTCCTTTGGCCATCCAATGTTCTCCCTCTGAACTGGTGGCAAAGAGAGCAATGTGGACTGATAGCCCTGAGTCAGCAGTTTGTCCCATCTCCAGGAACCGGGTTCTCTGCATTGGCGGATTATTAAACCATTTTGTTGTTGCGTTGATGTGAGGAGACTGTGTAAATATAAACTTTTCTAAATTCCCACCTTCCGTTGGTCGAACTGTGAGTTTACTCTGAATCACAATGCGTGTCACAGCGCATTTGGAGGCCCACCTTAGCTCTGCTGGTTCTACACAGCAAGTAAATAAGAGTCTCTATTCGTATCATTCTCTTACCTTCTCCCTGTAAGTCTCCACATTGTTACTTTGAACATGACCACAGAATTCCCTTTTGTGTACGTGAATCTGCCTCTTTGTCACAGTCAGACAGAGATTTACGCATCCGAACCACTCCTTGTGCCAAAATGTTCTTCCTAATGCCACTTTTACTTTTTTTCCAAATGCCTTGAAATCTCTGCCGATTTTTTGGGAAATTGAAATGATTCTCATTCCTGCACATGAGGCTGAAATAATTTAATTTCTAACGTAAAGGACTGCGGATGCTGAGAATCCGAGACAGAAAGATGAACTGCTGGAGAAACTCAGCAGGTTTGGCAGTATCTGTGGGAGAAAACAGAGTTCTGAAATATTGTCTCTGATTCTCTTTCCACCGATGTTGCCTGACCTGCTGAGTTGCTCCTGCAATTTCTGTTTTTGCTTTTAACTGAAAGTTCATTTCATCTTTCGGTGTGAAACAACCAGACTCTCCATTTGCAGATATTTAACCCTTTCGTAACCTGTGAAGTGATTGGATTCAAACAAACCCAGCAATAATTCACTCTTTCTCAGCTCCACAGGCAGAGAGACCTGGGAAATGAAGCTGTCAGTGTGGGTCTTTATTCGTGGGCAGAGTGGTGAATGCGACGGACGTGAAATCTATTGCGGTTTCCCCAGGCAGGTGTGACCCCTGCCGACTACAAAATTGGAAATGTCGTCAAAACGAAAGGGAGACTGTTCCCCGGTTTTTTCTTTAAGATTCAAATCAGTGGAGGGCGAAAGATATTTCACTCACATTGGGACTGGTGGGAATCTGCAACCCACTGCCTGTTCGGGTGGAACAAGCAGATACACGCAGAGCTTCTTTTGAGGCTATGAGCCAAGTGTTTGGAAATGAGACTAGAACAGTGAGGGGCTGGAAATCGTGATCGAAATGAAGCAGGGTGTTTCCTTTGCCAGTGAAAGATACTGCTTCACAAAGTTGGGACCGTGGAAGGGAAGCAGTGACTGTGATTATCTTTGGTTGTTGACCTTGTGACTGTTCCCATTGCTGCGCATGTCCGTGTTAACGTCAGAACTCTGCCGCATGGTGGCGTTAGATACGCACAGGGCCGCGGGCGCAATGGATGACGCATCCGACTCCACCTAACTGTTTGAAATGCAGCTCACAGCTTCTTCACACACCCCAATTAATCTTTCTCATTGTCCTGAAGCCGGCATACTGTTTGAATTCTTGATCTGCAGGAACGAGACACTTTTCACTGTCTCACGTCAGTCAGTGTCCCTGAGAACATCAGAGTCACGTCACAGCGCTGTCAGAGGAGGGGAAGCTGAAATAGCCCCACAAGCTGCTCACAGGCACATTTCACTTTCCCCAACTCACCGCCCCAACCCACTGATCCTGGGAATGGAAAGGGAACAAACACCAAAACCCAGTCTCATATTTGTGAATCTTCCGAAAATAAGAAAACTGTTTATCCCTTCGGATCTTCCATCCTGGGCTAACAAAGGGTGATTGTAAATGGTTGACCATTCAGTGTCGATTCTTTTTGGCTGAAAATATCTTCCTTATCTCATCCCAGCATTTCTTGCCACAGATAACTGTGCGGGTAAAAAATGAGGTCTGCAGATGCTGGAGAGCACAGTTGAAAATGTGTTGCTGGTTAAAGCACACCAGGTTAGGCAGCATCCAAGGAATAGGAAATTCGACGTTTCGGGCATAAGCCCTTCATCAGGAATGAGGAGAGGGTGCCAGGCAGGCTAAGATAAAAGGTAGGGAGGAGGGACTTGGGGGAGGGGCGATGGAGGTGTGATGGGTGGAAAGAGGTCAAGGTGAGGGTGATAGGCCGGAGTGGGGTGGGGGCGGAGAGGTTAGGAAGAAGATTGCAGGTTAGGAGGGCGGTGCTGAGTTGAGGGAACCGACTGAGACAAGGTGGGGGGAGGGGAAATGAGGAAACTGGAGAAATCACCTACCACCCCACCAACCTCCGTATACAGCGTATCATCCGCCGTCATTTCCGCCACCTCCAAACGGACCCCACCACCAGGGATATATTTCCCTCCCCTCCCCTATCAGCGTTCCGCAAAGACCACTCCCTTCGTGACTCCCTCGTCAGGTCCACACCCCCCACCAACCCAACCTCCACTCCCGGCACCTTCCCCTGCAACCACAGGAAATGTAAAACTTGCGCCCACACCTCCTCCCTTACTTCTCTCCAAGGCCCCAAGGGATCCTTCCATATCCGCCACAAGTTCACCTGTACCTCCACGCACATCATCTATTGCATCTGCTGCACCCGATGTGGCCTCCTCTACATTGGGGAGACGGGCCGCTTACTTGCGGAACGCTTCAGAGAACACCTCAGGGACGCCCGGACCAACCAACCCAACCACCCTGTGGCTCAACACTTTAACTCTTCCTTCCACTCCACCGAGGACATGCAGGTCCTTGGACTCCTCCACCGGCAAAACATAACAACAGGACGGTTGGAGGAAGAACGCCTCATCTTCCGCCTGGGAACCCTCCAACCACAAGGGATGAACTCAGATTTCTCCAGTTTCCTCATTTCCCCTCCCCCCACCTTGTCTCAGTCGGTTCCCTCAACTCAGCACCGCCCTCCTAACCTGCAATCTTCTTCCTAACCTCTCCGCCCCCACCCCACTCCGGTCTATCACCCTCACCTTGACCTCCTTCCACCTATCATATCTCCATCGCCCCTCCCCCAAGTCCCTCCTCCCTACCTTTTATCTTAGCCTGCCTGGCACCCTCTCCTCATTCCTGATGAAGGGCTTATGCCCGAAACGTCGAATTTCCTATTCCTTGGATGCTGCCTAACCTGGTGTGCTTTAACCAGCAACACATTTTCAACAGATAACTGTGCGGCAGAGTTCATGTGTATATTTCCTTGAATGATATTTTGTAACTAACATTCGTTTGCTAGTTGTTTGTATCGGGTATTTCAGGTTCATTAGCCGCTGTTCAAGTGTGTTGGTAGATTTGTGGGCTACCATGATGCTGAGAGGTTTGAGTTGTCTGGACACCATTTAACAGATGTATTTAATGTAAGGTAATGTGGCTAGGGTTTCTGCACAAGTTGTGTCTGCTTGTGTCAATTTGTTGATGAGAAATCGGCAAACTGGGTTTATTGGGTCGGCAAAGGTGAGGACTGGAGATGCTGGAAGCCAGAGTTTAGATGAGAATGGTGCTGGAAAAGCACAACGGGTCAAGCAGCACCTGAGGAGCAGGAACATCGAAGTTTCGGGCAAAAGCTCTTTATCAGGAATAGACGCAGGACGTCTCCAGGGTGGAGAGATAAATTTGGGTGGGGGGTGTGCTGGGGCGAAGGTAGCAAAGAGTAAAATAGGTGAATGGTGGTGGGGATAGAGGAGACAGGTCAGAGAGGAGGGTTTAGCGGATAGTTGGGAAGGGAGATTGGCAAGGAGGACAGGTCATGAGGTCAGTGCTGAGCAGGAAGGTTGGAACTGAGGTAAGGTCGGGGGAGGGGAAAGGAGGAAACTGGTGAAATCTACATTGATGCCCTGGGGTGGAAGTGTTCTGAGGCGGAAGATGAGGTGTTCTTCTTCCAGGCCTCGGGTGGGGAGGGAGCGGCGGTGAAGGAGGCCCAGGACTTGCATGTCCTTGGCAGCATGGGAGGGTGGATTGAAATGTTAGGCCACAGGGCGATGGGGTTGATTGGTGCGGGTGTCCCGGAGAAGTGACTTGACTCTCCAATCTCCCCAATGTTATAGAGATCGCATCGGGAGCAATGGATACAAAAAAAATTACATTGATGAATGGACCGGTGAAAGTCTTCTTTCTCCTGCAGCCCGGGTTCGATTCCCAGGCAGCGAGGCAATTTTTAGCAGAGCTGCGAAATAGGTCTATATTTCCCTGGTGGTCTAGTGGTTAGAATTCAGCGCTCTCACCGCTGCGGCCCGGGTTCAATTCCGGGTCCGCGACGCAATTTTCCCCGGGTCTGCAGGCTATCCATTCTTCTTAAATGCGCTGTATCGTTGTTTCCTGATCTTCGTCGTTCCTAGGTGCTGCAATGTGAAGTAGCTCGTTGAAATTGCATCCTGATGCAGATTTGTTTGTATGTGTTGGGATGATTGCTTCTGCAGCTTAACTACTTGTTTCGCGTGTGCTGTTTTCCTGTCGACGCTGTTTTGAATTTACCATTGACTGTTCGCTCTACTGTGACATCTAGAACAACAACACTTTTTGTTGTTCTCCTCTTTTGTGAATTTTATGCCAGTAAGGAAATTGTTGATGGTGTTGTAGGTTTCCTCTAAGTTGTTTCACGTTGTGGTGACAAAAGTGTCATCACTGTAGCCGACCCAAAGTTTGGGTTGGATCTTTGGAAGGGCTGTTTGTTCGAAACTCTGCATTATTGCTTCTGTTAGGAATCCTGATATTGGTGGTTTCATGGCTGCTCCGTTGATTTGTTTGTCAGTCTTGTTACTGAATAGGAAGTGGGAGGTAAGGCACAGCTCCACGAGCTTGACAGTGTCATCTTTGCTGATGAAGTTGGTGCTGTTTGGTGTTTGTGTCTTTGGTTCTTCAAGTAGTGTCTTCAGTTTTCTTTGGTCACGTTGATGTTAATGGATGTGAACAGGGCTGTATGCCAAAGGACAGTATTATTCCATCCTCTTCTATCTTGTTGTCTTTGGTGTTCAAGAATTCTTGGATGGAGTAACTGGAGTGGCGTGAGTCTTCGACTTGTGTTTTAGTCTTCAGTGGAGGTCTTTGACTAGTCTGTATACTGGTGTTCCAAGTGGTGAGACTGTGGCTTGAGGGGGACTCCTGGTTTGAAGAGGAGGAGAACAGCAACAAAGTGCCATTCCTAGATGTCACAGTAGAGCGAACAGTCAATGGGGAACTTCAAACTAGCGTCGACAGAAAAACAACACACGCAAACCAAACACTTAACCGCAGAAGCAATCATCCCAACACCCACAAACGAGTGAACAATCCTCACTCTCTCCGCGGAGCAGGTAAGGGCTGTTTGGCACTATCTGTTTGTAGACGCGGTTACGTTTGTTTCATGGTTTAAATTTAAATATCTTTTTCGAAAAAAGTGCGGAGCGGACCCGGAAGCTGGTGTAGCGCAAACTTACCTGGGTAGTTTTTTTTCCCAATAAAGGCGCGCAGTGGTTAAGTAAATGGGCAGGTGTTATACCTTGGGTTCACTCTTCCTTCATTCCCACCAACCCTAACTTCACTCCCACCCCAACAGTCCAACGGCACTTTCCCCTGCAACTGCCGAATGTGTGACATCAGCCCATTTACCTGCTCCCTCCTGACTATCGAAGGGCCCAAACTTACCTTCCAGGTGTAGCGGCACTTTACCTGCACTACCCACAACCCAGTCTACTGCATTTGCTGCTCATAATACGGGCTCATTTACATTGGGGAAACCGAGGCATTAACTGGGTGACTGCTGCACAGAACATCTACGTTCTGCCCGCAAAAAAAGACGCTGAGCTTCCGGTTGCCTGCCAATTCCATACCCCACCCTGTTGCGTGGCCAACATCTCTGTCTCAGGTTTGCTGTATTGTCCCAGCGAAGCCCAGCACCAGCAGAACGAAGCGCACCGGATATTACACTTTTGGACCATACATCCCTCCGGTCCCAATATCGAATTCAATAATTCTAGGGCTTGAAATCCATAGCATCCTCGTCCCTACCACACACACCAAGCCTTGTTATCACATAGTCTTTCATTACACACTACCTATGACTGCCACGAACAGTCTCCATTCACCCTCCCACGCAGATCGTTATCAACTCCCTTTTCTGTCCAACAGTTCTTCCCTCGCTTTGGGCTCTGTCCTGATCTATCATTTACTGCATCCGCCTTCCTCCCACAATATCTCCTGCATATAAACCAACGTTTTCCCAATCACCATCAGTTCTATGGAAGGGTCATCGGCAACTACTGTTTGTTTTTTGTTTCTGATATACAGCATCCGCAGTTCTTTCAGCTTTTTATTGAGGTAGAGTTGGAAATTGTTTCGAGAAACAGAAGGAGAGGTGGAGAGACAGAACAGACTGAACTGTTGATCTCAGTTGTTACGCAGACGTAAAATCATTGTAGTGCGATCACTTCCCTTAAGCATGAATAGCGGGCCCAATCTCCTCGTGAGCTTGTGGCGCAACGGTAGCGCGTCTGACTCCAGATCAGAAGGTTGCGTGTTCAAATCACGTCAGGCTCATTGAAGTCAATTTTGGATACTTGTGGGGAAGACGACTGAGCAGAGGTAACCAATGGGTTTCAGGCCGATGGCACGGAGCCTGCTCCTGTTGCTCAGAAGTGAAGTTTGGAAAAGAGCAGAGCAATCGTTATGGGGCACCGATAGGCGGTTTTGTGGGGGCGAGAGAGACTCACGATTGGTATGTTGCCTCCCAGGTGCAAGGGTAAGTGACGTCTCTGATCGTGTTTTCCGGGTTCAGAAGGGGGAGAGGGAGCAGACCGAAGTCGTGGTCCACGTTGGCATCAGCGACATAGGTAGGAAGAAGGATGAAGATGTCAGGCAGGCTTTCAGGGAGCGAGGCTGGAAGCTCAGAGTTAGAACAAACAGAGTTGTTGTCTCTGGTTTGTTACCCGTGCCACGTGATAGCGAGTCGAGGAATAGTCAGAGAGAACAGTTAAATGCGTGGCTACAGGGATGGTGCAGGAGGGAGGTATTCCGGTATCTGGATAACTGGGGTTCTTTCTGGGGAAGGTGGGACCTGTGTTGTGGTTCTGTTCGCCGAGCTGGAAATTTGTGTTGCAAACGTTTCGTCCCCTGTCTAGGTGACATCCTCAGTGCTTGGGAGCCTCCTGTGAAGCGCTTCTGTGATGTTTCCTCCAGCATTTATAATGGCTTCTCTCTGCAGCTTCCAGTTGTCAGTTCCAGCTGTCCGCAGCAGTGGCCAGTATATTGGGTCCAGCTCCATGTGTTTGTTGATAGAATCTGTGAATGAGTGCCATGCCTCTAGGAATTCCCTGGCTGTTCTCTGTTTGGCTTGCCCTATAATAGTAGTGTTGTCCCAGTTGAATTCATGTTGCTTGTCATCGGCATGTGTGGCTACTAAGGATAGCTGGTCGTGTCGTTTCATGTCTAGTTGGTGTTCATGGATGCAGATCGTTAGCTGTCTTCCTGTTTGTCCTATGTAGTGTTTTGTGCAGTCCTTGCATGTGATTTTGTAAACTACATTGGTTTTGCTGATGCTGAGTATCGGGTCCTTCCTTCTGATGAGTTGTTGTCTGAGAGTGGCTGTTGGTTTGTGTGCTGTTATGAGTCCTAGTGGTCGCAGTAGTCTGGCTGTCAGTTCTGAAATGCTCCTTATGTATGGTAGTATGGCTAGTCCTTCGGGTTGCGGCATGTCCTCGTTCCGTTGTCTTTCTCTTAGGCATCTGTTGATGAAATTGCGTGGGTATCCGTTTTTGGCGAATACAGTGTTCTTCTCGCTCTTTTTGCAGTTCTGGTGTGCTGCAGTGTGTTGTGGCCCTTTTGATTAGTGTCTTGATGCAACTTCGTTTGTGTGTGTTGGGGTGGTTGCTTTCATAGTTCAGGACTTGGTCTGTGTGTGTGGCTTTCCTGTATACCTTTATGGTGAATTCTCCGTTCGGTGTTCTCTGTACCATCACGTCTAGGAATGGGAGTTGGTTATTCTTTTCTTCCTCTCTCGTGAATCAGATTCCTGTGAGTGTGGCGTTGATGATCCGGTGTGTGTTCTCTATTTCTGTGTTCTTAATGATTACAAAGGTGTCATCCACATATCTGACCCAGAGTTTGGATTGAATTTGTGGTAAGACTGTTTGTTCTAACCTTTGCATTACTGCTTCTGCTATGAGTGCAGAGATCGGTGGGCCCATGGGGTGTTCCGTTGATTTGTTCGTATATCTGGTTGTTGAATGTGAAGTGTGTTGTGAGGCACAGGTCCAGTAGTTTAAGTATGCCGTCTTTGTTGATAGGTTCAATGGCCTGTTGTCTGTTCTGTATGTCCAGCAGGTTGGCTATTGTTTCTCTGGCTAGAGTTTTGTCAGTAGAGGTGAACAGTGCTGTTACATCGAATGAGACCATGGTATCTTCTTTGTCTATGTGTAAATTTCTGATGATGTCCAAGAATTCCTGGATTGATTGTATAGAGTGTCTGGATCCGCTGATCAGGTGTTTCAGTTTCTGCTGCAGCTCTTCAGCCAGTTTGGTAGGTGTTGGTATCTGCAAGTAGTTGTTGCGCTTTTTGGATGTACTCTGCTTTGTCCAGGATGACCGTAATTCTGCCTTTGTCTGTTGGTCGTATGATTATGTTCTTATCGTTTCTTAGTGATTTTAGTGCTTCTCCCTCCTTGGTGTTGAGGTTATGTGTTTGTCTTTTCCTTGTTATCAGAGGTGCGATACTTTGTCTCACTGTTTGTTGTGTCTCTTCTGTCAGTCCATTGTTCCTGAGTGTGCATTCTAGTGATGCTAGGAAGTCTGCTGTCTTGGCGTCCCTGTAGTTGTAGTTAAGTCCCTTGGCCAGTATTATTCATTCCGTGTCTGTGAGCTGTCTGTGGGAGAGGTTTTTAACCCAGGTGTGTGTTGTGATGTCCTCTTCGTTGTGTGTTAGTTTGGCCATTTTTTCTTTTAGTGCCTTTTTTTTGCGGTGTTTGGTCCTGTTCTGTCCTATGGTGACGGCCTGTTCTATGGTCCGGGTCCATTCCTTCCATCCATTGGTGGATTTTGAAATTAACGATTTTTGGCACGGAATTTCTTGTATGTATTTTTGAAGTCTGTTGTGAGCGTCTGTAATCATTACCTGATCATCCCGAGTCCGTTCTGTCTGGCTGTGTCCCTGGCTTGTGGATTGTTGACTGGTGGGACCTCTATAAACAGGATGGTCTACACCTTAACCTGAGGGGCACCAGTATCCTTGGGGGGAGGTTTGCTAGTGCTGTCTGGTGGGGTTTAAACTAACTCTGCAGGGGCATGTGAACCTAGACGGTCGCTTTAGGGTGTAGGACCTTGAGTGTAGGGAGGTTAGGTTCATGGCATCAATCTCGAAGGAGGGTGCCTGTAAACAGGAAGGTGATTTGAAGTGTGTATACTTCAATGCAAGAAGTATACGAAATAAAGTAGGTGAACTTGCAGCGTGGGTTGGTACCTGGGAGTTCAATGTTGTGGCTATGATGGAGACATGGGACAGAATTGGCCGTTGCAGATTCCAGTGTTTAAATGCTTTAGTAGGGTCAGAGGTGGGGGTAAAAGAGGGGGAGGTGTGGCATTGTTTGTCAAGGATAGTATTACAGCGGTGAAAGGACGATAGATGAAGACTCGCCATCTGAGGTAGTTTGGGCTGAGGTTAGAAATAGGAAAGGTGAGGTCACCCTGTTAGGAGTTTTCTACAGGCCTCCTAATAGTCCAAGAGACATAGAAGACAGGATTGCGAATATGATTCAGGAGAAGAGGGAAAGTAATAGGGTGGTTGTTTTGGGGGTCTTTAACTTTCCAGATATTGACTGGGAAAGCTATAGCTTGAGTACGTTAGATGGGTCGGTGTTTGTCCAATGTGTGCAGGAGGGTTTCCTGACACAATATGTTGACAGGCCAACAAGAGGTGAGGTCATACTGGATTTGTTTCTGGGTAACAAATCAGGCCAGGTGTTAGAATTGGAGTTAGGTGAGCGCTTTAGGAACAGTGACCACAATTCGGTGAATTCTACTCTGGTGATGAAGAGGGATAAGTGTGCACTGCAGGGCAAGAGTTATAGCTGGGGGCAGGGAAATTGTGATGTGGTGAGGCATGACTTAGGATGCATGGCTTGGAAAAGTAGGCTTCAAGGGAAGGGCACAATCGATATGTGGAGCTTGTTCAAGGAGCAACTATTGAGTGTCCTTGATAAATATGTACCTGTCAGGCAGGGAGGAAAGGGTCGTGTGAGGGAGCCGTGGTTTTATAATGAATTGGAATCGCTTGTTAAAGCGACGAGGGCGGTCTATGTAAAGATGAGGCGTGAAGGTTCAATTGGGGTGATTGAGAGTTATAAGGTAGCCAGGAAGGAGCTTAAGAGAGAGCTAAGAGCAGCAAGGAGGGAACATGAAAAGTCCTTGGTTGGTAGGATTAGGGAAAACCCAAAGGCTTTCTATAGGTATGTCAGGAATAAAAGAATGACTAGGGTAGGAATAGGTCCAGTCAAGGATAGTAGTGGGAAGTTGCGCTTGGAGGCTGAAGAGATTGGGGAGACACTGAATGAATACTTTTAGTCAGTATTCACTCAGGAACAGGACATTGTTGCCAATGTGAATATTGAGTCACAATTAATTAGAATGGACGGCTTTGAAGTATGTAGGGAAGAGGTATTGGAAATTCTGGAAAGGGTGAAAATAGATAAGTCCTCTGGGCCTGATGGCATTTATCCTAGGATTCTCTGGGAAGCAAATGAGTTTGCAGAGCCATTGGCCTTGATTTTTATGTCCTCGTTGTCTACAGGAATAGTGCCAGAAGACTGGAGGATAGCAAATGTGGTTCCCTTGTTCAAGAAGGGTAGTAGAGACAACCCTGGTCTTCCACTTGATATCCTTCAGAAAAATTAACAAAGTGAGTGTACTGTTAAATGAACATAGCATAGGCACCAAATTCCTGTCAACTGCCAGGTGCCTTCTGATCACACGTTATCCAGGACACCAAAACTGAAAACTGTCATGCAGCCAGTCAGCCAGCCTTAAGAAGCACCTAAGTGAAGCTTTCCTCCATACACAATGACCTAGAACAAGATGCTGTCAAAGATGCTGCAAATGGAGCTGAATCAAGGACATGAAAATGAAATATCAAGGCCGCTTGAGAAAAGAAAGCCATTTAAGTTGCTGAATGACTTCCTTCTATTCTATTAAATGAAAAAATGACAAGAAATATAGAATGTTATTAGAAGGTGAAACATATAAGCCATTAAACTTTTACAACAGTGAATAATCTTAGATATACTCAAAATGAAGCAACACATATGTACTTTTTATAACAATGTGCTAATCCCTTAAATGCTGCTCAATTCCATGAGAAACTACGCTTTTAATTGTATAGGTGAGGAAAGAAGCTATCCATTTCTAGGGTGCAAATTGTATTCAAATGAATGTGTCAAATTAAGGAAAAAAGTGAAAATACATTTAAGAGGGACAGAGAGCATCTGAGCACCTTTGCAGAGTCTTGTCCCTCCCTGGATTCACTGCAGTTGCAATCAGTGAATAGTTTCCCCCCATCTCTCCCTCCCAAGATGAAGAATGGAAAAGGGGAGACATTGCTTTGCTCCTCGGTGTTGTCTAGAGGAGGGAGTTTTACTCTGAAATTGAATGAAGATAGAGCTTCATTCCGGACTGCAACTTCCTTCCATTGTCCAACATGTGAGTACGGCACTTTCTGAGGAGGGGAGGCTTGTCAGGATAGATGCCAATAAAATGCTTCCTTGTCAGAGAATCTAGAACTCGATGACACAGATTATAAATAAGGGCTTTCCCATATCAGGCAGAATGAGGAATTTATTCTCTCTTCTTTATTGCAATGCTCTCACACAGAGAGTAATAGCGACAGGCTCTTTGAATGTATTCAAGGCTGAATTGAACTGAATTTTGAGTGACAGGGAATGAAAGGTTATTGAGTGCAGGTAGCAAATGAAGTTAACACTACAGCAGGACATGCATGATCTTCTTAATTGGAAAGTAAGCCTGGTGAATGGCAGTGGCAAGAGATTTAACACGTTCCATGTCTGAGTAGTCCTTCAAACAGTTGTCGAAGCTGGACAGAGACATGGATTCCCACATCATAGAGAAACCGTGGAAATGTGAGGACTGTGGGAAGGAATTCAAAATTCCATATTTGTTTGAACGTCATTGCCATGGTCACACTGGGGAGCAGCCATTCGCCTGCTCCATGTGCGGCAAGGGCTTCATTCATTTAATCCACCCTGATGATCCACCTGAAGAGTTTCACGAGGAAAGACCTTTTTTCTGCTTCGTGGGAAGGAGTTCATTTATTTATCACCCTGGTGACCCACCAGCCGGCTCACACCGGAGAGAGGCCGTTCGCCTGCCCTAAGTGCATGAACGGATTCACCCAGTCATCCGCCTTGCTGATCCACCAATAGGGCCATACCAGGGAAGAGACCACCCTCCTGCTCTGTCTGCATGAAGGTATTCATTAATTTGTCTGCCCTGCTTATGCACCTTCGGGTTCACACCAGGGAGAGACTGTTCTCCTGCTCCATGTGCAGGAAGGGGTTCATTCATTTATCCACCCTGGTGACTCACCAGCAGGTTCACACCGGGGAGAGGTCATTCACTCGGTCCAAGTGTGGGAAGGGATCCACTAACCCCACTGACCTGCAGACAAACTGGCACATTCACACCAGGGAGAGGCTGTTCATCTGCTTCGTCTGTGGGAAAGGGTTTAGCCATTCATCCATCCTGCTGGCGCACAGGCGCATCCACACTGAGGATAGACCGTTCTCCTGGTCTGTGTGTGGTAGGGGATTTACAGATTATTCCAGTTGCAGAGACACCAGCGGGTTCACACTGGGGAAAGGCCTTTCACCTGCTCCGTGTGCGGAAAGGGATTTAGTCAGTCATCCCATCTGCTCAGACACCAATCCAATCACACCAAGCAGAGCACGTTTGGATTCTTTGTGGGTGTGACTTGTATTAGTATCAAGAGGAAGGGGAGTATTGCTGAGGCAGAACTGACTGCAGGTAGAGTAGGTGGCGGTGCATGGCTGACAGCATGGAGCATAGGATCCGGAAAGAGAATTCTTGCTGAAGGTTTTGAATTTGTAGTGTGTACTGGGTATCCTGTTCAGGTTCAAACTGTGTTGGGCTGAATGTGGTCCGGAGTCCATGTGAGATCAGATGGTTCCATATGCAGTTCTGAGGAATAGCTCTGAAAACGTGTTGCTGGTTAAAGCACAGCAGGTTAGGCAGCATCCTAGGAACAGGAAATTCGACGTTTCGGGCCAGAGCCCTTCATTAGGAATGAGGAATTTCTGGCAGTTCTGAGGAATAGCTGATTTTGATGAAGAGCTTATGACTGAACATCGATCCTGATGAAGGTCATATGCCCAAAACATCGATTCTCCTGCTCCTGGGATGCTGCCTGACCTGCCGTCCTTTTCCAGCAACGCACTCTCGACTATTAATACTCAAGAGTGCTTACATTCACTGGTCAGTTGAGCACCTATTAAGACACACTTACTGATTTGGAACATGCAGCAGAGTCGGGAGATGTAAACCTTTTATGTTTGACTCTGTGAAGAAATCAATCCCATGGAAAGATTGGCTCCAGTTTGTCCCTTCCCCAGGAGGCTGTCGGGACGATAACATGGGAAACAGAGAATGATTGTCCATTACTGAAGGTTGAACAAATTGGAAAAATGACAGTTTCTGATAATGTCTTACAATCCTGGTGGCTTTTGGAGGTATTTTTGAAATTGTCATGGCCTGTGTGACCCACTGATGTTCCCAGAGTCTGAGCCACACCACAAATGGCAGGATGGAGAAGAGAATGCAGACATGGGTTATATCCCTACCATAGACTCATAGAACCTGACCGCATGGAAACAGACCTTTCTGTCCAACTCATCCATGCTGACCAGTTATCCCAAATTGGTGAGGCCACTTTTGAAATATTGTGTTCAATTCTGGCCTTCTTGCTATCAGGAGGATGTTAACGTTGAAAGGGTTCAGAAAAGATGCACAAGGATGTTGCCAGGCTTGGAGGGTTTGAGCTCCAGGGAGAGTCATAGAGCCTTAGAATCATGGAGATGTACATACGGAAACAGACCATTCATTCCAAATTGTCCATGCTGACTAGACATCCAATCCTTAACGAGTCCCACTTGCCAGCATTTGGCCCATATCCCTCAATCCCTTCCTATTCATATACCCATCCAGATGCCATTTTGAATGTTGTCATTGTAGCAGCCTCCACCACTTCCTTTAAGAGCGCATTCCATACATGTGCCACCCTCTGCGTGAAAAAGTTGCCCCTTAGGTCCCTTTTCTCACCGTAAACTTATGCCTGCTAGTTCTGGACTCCCCCATCCAGGGAAAAAAAACCTTGTCTATTTCCTCTCTCCGTGCCCCTCATGATTTTATAAACCCGTATAATGTCACCCCTCACCCTCTGACACTCCAGAGAAAGTAGCCCTATATTGGTCAGAGCATTGAGTATATGAATTGGGAGGTCTCTGTCCAATGATCACTTACTGTTCCCTTCAATAATTCCATAATTGGAAGTATATGACATAGCTAAAGGACATAAATACAACAGATAATTGTATTTGAATCTCGGAGGCTAGCACATTGAATATATAACCATTTAATAACACTAGATAGATCTCTGTCCCATCTCAAGTTCCAGTCCTGATAAATGCCTTGCGGATCTGAAAGCCTTGAGAGACAGAGAGAATCTGAAACCGCTTCTATTTGATTCATTTCCTCTTTTTCCAGCTGCTATCTTGAATAGTTTTACCCTTCCCCCTCTCATTCCCCGTCTCCAAGCCAGGATGAGGAATGGAAAGGGGAGACATTGATTTGTTCTGAAACTGGCCTCGTCCCGCGTGGTGACGTTCGCGATGGAGGGCGGGGCGTCGTGAAGGAGCCAATAGGAATCGCAGCGCCGAGCGGCGATGTCGCTGTGTTCTAAGTCCTTTTGGCCAACGGCCCGTACGTCGCACTGACCAATTGCAAACCCTGGAGAACCTGAAAGGAGTCTGGTCCTCCTGCCAATCAGAGCTCACCTATTGTCTAAATGAGCTCGGGAAGCTGCTACTACTTCTCTGAATGAAGATGGAGCTTCACCCCAGACTGCAACTCCCTTCCTCTGTCCAACATCTGTGACTACGGCACTTTTTTTCTACACCCTTCCCATCCTTTTCAATTTCTTTTCTCATTCTGGGGTTAAACTGATATCCCAGCCTTACCTCAGCTTCTCAGAGCACATCTCTGTTATGCTCATCCCAGTATACAGGCGTGTCAGACCGGTTCTGAAGCAGGTAAAACCTGGCCAGGTGGAGCCATTTCTGCTCTTCAAGACTGTTTTGAGCGCACTGACTGGTGGGTGTTCAGGGAGACCACAAATGATAGCGATTCCATCAATTTAGAGGAGTACATGGTGTCGGTGATTTCCTACGTTAGCAAGTGTATTGACGGTGTAATTGTGTTCAAGACCATCACTTCTTGCCCCAACCAGAAGCCATGAATGACTGCAAAGGTGTGTGCAATGCTGAGGGCCTGTGATTCTACCTTCATAGCAGATGACAAGGTGGGCCTGACAACAGTGAGGGCCAACCTGACCCAGGCATCAAAGAGTAAAAAATGAGGTCTGCAGATGCTGGAGATCACAGCTGCAAATGTGTTGCTGGTCAAAGCACAGCAGGTTAGGCAGCATCTCAGGAATAGAGAATTCGACGTTTCGAGCATAAGCCCTTCATCAGGAATAAGAGAGAGAGAGCCAAGCAGGCTGAGATAAAAGGTAGGGAGGAGGGACTAGGGGGAGGGGCGATGGTGGTGGGATAGGTGGAAGGAGGTCAAGGTGAGGGTGATAGGCCGGAGTGGGGTGGGGGCGGAGAGGTCAGGAAGAGGATTGCAGGTTAGGAGGGCGGTGCTGAGTTGAGGGAACCGACTGAGACAAGGTGGGGGGAGGGGGGGAAATGAGGAAGCTGGAGAAATCTGAATTCATACCTTGTGGTTGGAGGGTTCCCAGACGGAAGATGAGGCGCTCCTCCTCCAGCCGTCGTGTAGTTGTGTTCTGCCGGTGGAGGAGTCCAAGGACCTGCATGTCTTCGGTGGAGTGGGAGGGGGAGAAAGAGTCAAAATGTACATACACACAAAAAATACACAGCCACTTTCAGGACAGCAGTGATAAACTGAGCGTGTGGAAGGGCACCCAGGCCAACACTAACCACCGAACAGCATTGCCTGGTTGTGCTGGTGGTGCCTCCCCACTGCTGGATGAGTTGAACAACTTTTTATGCATAATTTGAGGCTCAAAATGATGTGGCAGTGAGGAACTCTAACCCCCACCCCCCCTCACAACCCACCTCCCAATTCAGTCTCTCACGACCAGACTGTGCAACAGTTTCCTCCCCCAAACCATCTGACTCCTTAACACTGTATGATTGGACTCTTTTTCTATCTGAAATTTTTTGCACAACTTCGAATTGCTGCTAGAAAAATGTCTATTCTTTATCATTCTTTTATTATGCGGTAACTTGTGTGTTTTGCACTCTGGTCCCTCGAAGTAGAGGAGATGACAGAAACATTGGAAGCTTCTGAGAGAGCGTTCTCAAAATTAATCCTGGGAATTGACGTGTTTGCTAATGATGCAATGTTGAGTAGCTTAGTTGAGCATTCGTTCGAGTTTGGAAGAATGAGAGGAGATCTTAATGAATAAATATCAGAATCTTAGTGGGCCTGAAAGGTTAGTTGCCAAAAAGGTAGTGTTCATTTGTGGGAGAGTCTCAGACCAGAAGGAATAGCCTCTAATCTTAACCGTTTGCATATTTATTATGGAGATGATGTGGATATCTTCTCTCAGCGGTTAATGAATGACAGGGCTACTGAAGTTCTATCACTAAGTATAGTCAAGGCATATGGTGGGCAGAATTTTAATCAATAAGGGAATCAATAATAAGGCATGAATGTGGATTTTTAGATTATAATATTAATAAATGGTGGAGCAGATTCAATGGGCTGAATGGATTATTTTGGTCAAAGATTTTATAAACATCCTGTGGGATCTTGACAGGGCAGATATGGATAAAGTGCTTCAACCTATGCACGATATTCAGACCTAGGGTTCCACAGGAACCAGAATTGTCTGTTTTGAATTTCTATCCTGTGCAGATGGTGATGCTTCCTGTAATCTCCTTTTACAGGATATGAGAAAGGGAAGGAATTGCAGCCAGAAATATCAAAACAAGATCTGATAGAGACAATCATCATCAGCCTTTGAATCTCTCAGGATTTATTATGTCTCTGCTGCCCTGTCTGCTTCATAAAGGTTTCAAACATCAGTGAGACTGAGGCACACTGAGTGAGAGTGTCGCAGTGAACTGACTGTGGGAAAAGCTCTAAGCGGATACACAGCCTGAAATAGTAACATCCCATTTGCAGTGACAAGAGACAGAACACATTCCGTGTGTGAGTGGTCTTTCAACTGATTGTCAAACCTGGAGAGAGACCAGGACTTCCACGTGATGGAGAAACCATGGAAATGTGAGGATTGGAGGAAAGACTTCAAATTCCTGTGTCTGCTTGATTCCCATCATCGTGGTCACACTGGGGAGAGGCCATTCACCTGCTCAGCGTATGGGAAGGCATTCGTTCATCTATCCACCTAGTGACTCACCGGCGGGTTCACACCGGGGAGAAGCCATTAATTTGCTCAGTGTGTGAGAAGGTCTTCACCCATTCGACTTCTCTGCTAACTCACCAGCACATTCACACCTGCGAGAAGCCATTCTCCTGCTCCACCTGCAGGGAGCACAGATTCCTCCGCCCCGCAGATACAGCAGTGTGTTCACACCGGGGAAAGACCATTTACCTGCTCAGTGTGTGGGAAGGCCTTCAGTCGGTCGTCCCATCTGCTGAGACACCTCTTCAGCCACACCGAGTAGAGAGTTTTTAAACTCTTTATGTAGGTGTGACTTGTATTTATATTCAAGATAGCACACATTCACTGGTCAGTTGAGCATCTATTAAGAGGCTCTTAACGATTTGGAACATGCAGTGACATCAGGAGGTATATACCTGAAATGTTTGACTCTTTGAAGAAATCTGAGTTGAAAAGTGTGGCACTGTAAGAAGTACAGCAGGCCAGGCAGCATCCGAGGGGCAGGAGAGTTGATGTTTCAAGCATAAGCCCTACATCACATTCCAGTGCCATACTTTTTGACACTGACTTTCTAGTATCTGCAGTCACTCGACTGCTCTGAGTCTGTGACGAAATCTGCCCCGTGTAAAGATTAGCTCCACTTTCTCCTTTCTCAGTAAGGCTGTCAGGATGACTACATGGGTAAAAGAGAGAGCTCTTCCAGTGCTGAAGGTTGGACAATTAAATTTAGGTAAAATAAAGTTTCTTACTGCGGCTACAATCCTGGTAGCTTATGTGAGAAATGCCTCAAGGTATTTGGACATTGTCAGAATCTGGTGACCAACTGAGATCCATGGTTTGAACCACACAACAAGTGGCAGGATGGAGGGGGGAATGTAGCCATGGGTTATGTCCCGACCATAGAGCCATAAAACTCCACTGCACAGAAACAGACCTTTCAGTCCAACACGTCTATGCCGACCAGATATCCCAAATTGATGAGGCTATTTCTGGAATACTATGTTCAGCTCCAGTCTCTCTGCTTTGGGAAGGATTTAACACTTAAACGATTCAGAAAAAGTTTACAAGGCTGTTGCCAAGATTGAAGAGTTTGAGGTAAAGAGAGAGGATGAATAGGCTGGGATTGGTTTTCTCTGAAGCATCAGAAGTTGAGGGGTGACCTTACTAAGGTTAAAAAATCATGAGTGGTATGGATAGGGTGAATACTGATGTTGTTTCCCCAGTGTGGGCGACTCCAAACCCACCCACCCCCACACCCCCGCCCCCGGATAAGGAATGGAAAGAGACATTGCTTTGTTCCCAGATGTTGCCCAGAGGGAGTCTCCCTTTGAAACAGGTAGATAAGATAGTGAAGAACATGTTTGTTATGCCTTCATTTTTTGGTCAGAGCATTCAGTATAGGAGTTGGGAGGTCGTGTTGCAGCTGTACAGGACGTTGGTAAGGCCACTTTTGGAATATTGCGTGCAATTCTGGTCTCCTTCCTATTGAAAGAATGTTATGAAACTTGAAATGATTCAGAAAAGATTTACAAGAATGTTGCCAGGGTTGGAGGATTTGAGCTATATTGAGAGGCTGAAAAGTCTGGGGCTGTTTTCCCTGGAGTGTCGGAGGCTAAGTGACCTTATAGGGGATTATAAAATAAGGGGCATGGGTAGGATAGAAATATTGGAACACAGACTTTAACCTAATGCATTATCTGAGCTGAGATGGCACCTATTGTTAAAGCTATCTTGAGAATGTAACTTTTAAAAAGTTGTGGGATTTACATATGAAGGAAACAAAACTAATGTGAACTTTGAATTGGTGGGGGGTAAATGACATCTGATTCACTCATATCCTTTTTAGGGAAGGAAATTGCCGTTGTGGGAAAGGATTCACTCAGTTGTCCTAGCTGCATTCTTTACCCAGTCTGGACTACATGTGACTTCAGACCCACAGCAGAATGGTTCACTCTTGATTGTCCCTCTTCCACCCAGGGAGACATTTACTTGAATGGCAGCACGGTGGCTCAGTAGTTACCACTGCTGCTTCACAGCACCGAAGTTCCCGGTTCGATTCCAGCCTCGGGTGACTGTCAGTGTGGAATTTGCACGTTCTCTGTGTCTGCGTGGGTTTCCTCAGAGTGCTCCGGTTTCCTCCCACAGTACAAGTATGTGCAGGTCAGGTGAATTGTCCATGTTAAATTGCCCATTGTGTTAGGTGTATTAGTCAGAGAGAAATGGGTCTGGGTGTGTTACTCTTCGGAGGGTTGGTGTGGACTGGTTGGGCTGAAGAGCCTGTTTCCACACTGTAGGGAATTTAACTAATCTAACCATATCCGAACTTAACCATATCCCTCCAAACCCTTCCTATTCATATACCTATCCAGATTCCTATTAAACATTGTAAATGCACCAGCCTCCCCCACTTCGCCTGGCAGTTCATTCCGTACACACACCACACTCTGTGCGAAAAAGGTGCCTCTTCGGGCCATTTTAAATATTTCTCCCCTCACCTTAAACCGATGTCCTCCAGTTTACAACTTCATCTGCCCTGGTGAAAAGACTTACAAAAGTTGAGCAGCCAGACAAAATGAAAAAAGAATACAACGTCGAGCCACCCGGAAAAATAAAATTGTGGCTCCAGCCGTTTTTTCTCCTTTTGGCCTTTACATTCTTTACATCTGTCAGTAACAGTAGTCACCAAAGCGCACACTGCGCATGCTCCGAGGTGTCGGCGAGGAAGGCGCATGCTCATCGGTGTCAGCAAAGTAGTACGCATGCTCCTCGAAGTCCGAAGAACGGCACGCGACTTCCTTTAGATGGACCAATGGTAAAGCCTGGAGGACCGGATGGAGATTGGTCCTTCTGCCAGTTAGAGCACCCCTATTGTCTGAATGCAGAAGGAGGAGAATGAGCTTCTGTCGCTGCTGTGAAGATTGAGCTTCACCCCAGATTGTAACTTCCTTCTCTCTAATATCTGTGAGTACAGCACTTTCTTTTCTCATCCCCTTTTCCATTTAGTTTTCATTTTGGTGTTCAATTATAGTCATAGAGATGGACAATACGGAAACAGACCCTTCGGTCCAACTCGTCCATGTCGGCCAGATATTGCAACCTAATCTCGTCCTGCTTGCCAGCACCCAGCCGATATCCCTGTTCATGTAGTGTTGACTTGCAGCAACTGAAAGGAAAGGGAGTGATTCTCTGGGGTGCAGACAGACTCTGGAAATGTTGGACACAGTTGGCAAACACATGGCAAATGCAGTACCTCAATGTGAAGCTATAGCCTTTGTTGTGCAGAAAGGAGGTGCGTTTTTAAATGTGATACATTGGGATGTGGAGAAAGTGAGGATTGCAGATGCTGAAGATCAGAGTCGCAGTGTGGCATTGGAAAAATACAGCTAGTCAGGCAGTATGAGAGTTGATGTTTTGGGCACGAGCCCTTCATGAAGGATGATGTGTAGATGTACAATGGGACTTCAGTGTCCTTCTGCACCAGTCACTGCCAGTTGTCAGACAGGTGAAACAAGCAATCAGCAAGGCAAGTGGTATATTAGCAAGAGGAATTGAGTTCAGAAGTGGGGATGTCTTCCTGCAGTTAGGGGGTCATTGAACGTATTCACTGCTGAGTCCATCTGATATTTTGAACAAGAATGAAATGGGTGTTTATGGGGGATGTCAAGAAAATGGTTTCAAGACCAGTATAGAACTGTTCCAGTGTCAGACAGCACAGAAACAGACCCTTCAGTCCAACCAGTCCATGCTGACTATGTTCTCAAACTAAACTAGTCCCACCCGCCAGTATTTGGTCCATATCCTCTGAATCTTTCCTATTCAGATACCTAGCCAAATGTCCTTTAAGTGCGATAACTGCACCTGCATCACTTCCTCTGAACATTCATTCCACACATGAACCACTCTCTGTGTAAAACGAAAAATAGTGTCCCTCGTGTCTTTCAAATCTTTCTCCTCTCTCCTTCAAAATTTGTTCCCTAATCTTGAAACCCCCACCCAAGGGAAAGGACACCTGCCATTCATGTTAGCTATATCAGTCATGATTTAACCAACCTCAGCAATGTCACCTCTCAACATCCTATGTTCCAATGAAAACTGTCCCAGCCTATCCACCAAATTGTAGGTATTTTCATATCCAGTTATGATCTGTGCAATACTGGTCCAGGCTTGAAAAATCAAATGTCCTAGTCCTGCTCCCAATTCTCACCCTCTGTGTCCAGGACAGCAAGAGACCATAAGACATAGGAGTTGAGATTAGGCCATTCAGCCCATCAGGTCTGCTGATAGCACACAATCGCAGCTGACAAGTTTCTCAGCCCCATTCTCCTGCTTTCTCCCCGTAACTCTTGATCCTCAAGAACCTGTCTACCTCCGTCTTAAATATTCTCAATGACCTGTCCTTTACAGCCTTCTGTGGCAATGAATTCCAAAGATTCACCACTTTCCGGATGAAGAAGTTTCTCCTTATCGCTGTTCCAAAAGGGCCTTCCCTTTACTGTAAGGCTGTGCCTTCAGGTTCTTGTCTCTCCTACCAATGGAAACATCTTCCCAACGTCCAGTCTGTCCAGGCCATTCAGTATTCTGTATGTTTCAATTAGAGTGTGGGCCTGTGGATCAACATGAACCAAACCCTTCAGGATGAGATGCAGCAGGAATTAGGTTCAGCAAAGTGAGAATGGAGGGAATGTGTGTGGGAAGGAGATTTTCAGCTTCTAGGGAATAAGAGAGGAAAGAGAGTTTGCTATAAATGGGAATTGAGCAGATGGGTCATTGGGCCAAGGAGTGGGAGATGGAGTTTAATTTAGCCAAATGTGAGGAGTTGCATTTTGGTCAAGCAATCCAGGCAGAACTGACACAGTTGAGGGGAGTGTTGCTGAACAAAGACCTTGGAGTGCAGGTTCATAATTCTTTGAAAGTGGAGTCTTGGGTAGCTAGGGTAGTAAAGAAGGCATTCGGTATGCTTTCCTTTATTGGTCAGAACATTGAGTATGGGAGTTGGGAGGTCATGTGGCCGCTGCACACGAAATTGGTTGGGCCACTTTTGAAACACTGCATTCAAGTCTGGTCTCCTTGATATAGGAAAGATGTTGTGAAACTTTGAAAGAGGTTGGAAAAGATTTACAAGGCTGTTACCAGAGTTGGAGGGTTTGAACTACTGGGAGAGGCAGAATAGGCCAGGGATATTTTCCCTGGAGCATCAGAGACTGATGGATGACCTTATTGAGGTTGTAACGGGCATGGATAGGGTGAGTACCCAAGATCTTTTCCCCAGGATGGTGCAGTCCAAAACTAGACAGTGCATATTTGAGGTGAGAGGAGAATGATTCACAAGTGTGGTTGTGAAGACTGGACCTTCAGAACAGCTGTCAAAGATGTTTTGCCCTGACTGGGAGCAGAAGTTGTAACAGTGAAATCTTTCATTTAAGAGCAAACAACTGCGTGAGTCCGTCTATCCCAGATTTTGGTGGAAAGTGGGAATTCGTTGCTGTTGGGCGAGATAACACCTCAAGATTAGGGGGAGTAGCTTTCAAACAAGGATTAGGAGGAACTGTTTTTCCTGGAGAGTAGTGAATCTGTGGAATTTTCTGCCCAGTGAAGCAGTAGAGGCCACTTCAGTATATTGAAGACACAGTTGGATGGGTTTTTGCATGGTTGGTGAATTAAGGATAGCTTTGACAATGCAGGGAAGAGGAACTGCGATGGTGGATTGATCAGCCATGATCTTAATGAATGGCAGAGTAGGCCTGACAGGACAAGTGGCCTACTCCTGCTTTTATTACTGTGGAACTATAACCCTGCATTTCCAATGGCTAACCCAGCTTCAGGATGACAAGGATTGTATCCTGAATATTGAGGGGATAGTCAAATGGGAAGCGAGGTAAAGGTCGAGGGTTGGCACAGCTAATCAAAGTATTGATCCCAGGGTAGTCTGGTGTCAGCTCAGATTTCAGGTCCTGATTTCTCTCTCCTCTGTTGATCTCCCTGTTCGCTAAGAATAAGATGTTAGTCTGTCAGCTCTGCTGGATTTCTGCTGAAGCTTTGACACCCATTTTACACCATTTGGAACAATAAAACATTGAAGTCAATCGAGACCCAACACACCATCTCAGCCTGTCAACCATCCAGATACAGTGTTGTCATGGCAGGGAATCAAACAAGAAAAACGAAACAAAATTAGAAATAAATAGATACTTGTGCTTAATGTTTGTTCACTAGTAAGTAAACCAGAATAGGGTTCTCCCACGTTACTTATAGTGCCCTATTTTGAGGAATTCTGTCCCTTACATCTACTATTAGTACCCAGCTATAAATTACAACAACATTTACAACCACAGAAATAAAGCATCTGTTATCTCAATGTCTGTGTGATATGCAGCACAGAAATAGACATTTTATTTCTGTCATGCGTTTGTGTGTACACACAAGTCCATGGCAATGAATTTGTGTTTGCAGCATTATATTTGCTGATTCATTCTATTTTGCTCCTAAAATGAACAATCTCCAGGTAGTCAATACATGTAGTATTATGTAAATTCAACTTTGAAAATAGAACCAGGCTGACTCAAGGTTAGGATAGACAGGCTCTGATCTTACACCTTTCATGCATTGTCTGAGCTGAAACAGAGTCGTAGAGATGTACAGCACAAAAACAGACCCTGCGATCCAACTTGTCCATGCTGACTAGATATCCCAACCTATCTCGTCCAACCTTCCCACACCCAGCCCATATCCCTCCAAACCTTTGCTATTCATATATTCCATCCAGATCCCTTTCAAAGGTTGCAATTGTACTAGCCTCCACCTCTTCCTCTTGCAGAACATTCCATACACGTACCACCCTCTTTGTGAAAAGGTTGCCCCTTAGGTCTCTTTTATATCTTTCCCCTCTCACCCTAAACCTATGCCTTCTAGTTCTGCCCTCCGGTTCGGGTGGATTAGTCAGAGGGTGAATGTAGAGGAATGGGCGTGGACTCGTTGGGCCGAAATGCTTGCTTCCACCCTATGGGGATTTGTTGAAGGGAAGAGATTTTCCCAACTGTGCAGGGCAGCGCAGGTCCTGCGGCGGCCGTCTGGAGCGGGCGTAATGCGGGTCAGTCTGACACCGACCGCAGCAGGCGCAGTGAGGGCCAGCCGGATGCCGTCCGACCGCAGCAGGCGCAGTGAGGGCAGCCGGACGCCGGCCGTCTGGAGTAGGTGCAGTGAGGGTCAGCCGGATGCTGCCGTCTGGAGTAGGCACAGTGAGGGTCAGCCGGATGCTGCCGTCCCTCCGGAGCAGGTCCGTCGGATGCCGGCCATCTGGACCAGGCGTAATGCGGGTCAGTCGCACGCCGGCGTCCGGAGCCGGCGCAGTGCGGGGGCTGTGTGTTGGCCTAGGTCTGATCTTGTGAATCATTATTAATGTCACAACGTGGAAGTGGCCCTGTCAGTTTCAGAGTGAAATTCTTTCCGTCTGGGTAACTCTTTATCCTGGGGGCGAGAGAGAGAAGGGAGGGACCTTTGTTCACTTGAGCAACTGGAGTGAATTCAGGGAGGGAGCAAACTCAGGTATGAATCTTAATTATCCGGGTGAGTGAAGATGGAAGTATAGGATGGGGTTGTTTTCCCTAGTGCGGCAGAGTCTGAGGGGTGACTCACTGAGTAGAATTGCTTGTTCGGAGTTTCTACTCCGACTGACAGTGATGACATTTATAATCTCTTTTTACAGAGTATTTGAAGATAGAAGTTTCAAATCAACAGATGAAGGACTTATGCCCAAAACATCAACTCTCCTGCTCCTCAGATGCTGCCTGACCTGATGTGCTTTTCCAGCACACTTCTCGACTCACTGTACAGCATCTGCAATCCTCGCTTTGACATCAATATCTGAAAGTCACTCAATCCATCAGACCTCAGCTATTTTCAACTTAGATTCTGTGAGAAGGAGCAAAGCTTTTTGGTTCCTGTTTCAATACATTTTCAGCATCAGTGGGACTGGATGAGAGACCCGACTGTTGAACTGCACTGAGTGTGGAGCCTGGAAGAGTGATACGGCCAGGAACGAGGAATTCACGGCGGGGAGGAGCTATACACGTGTTTGTGTGCAGCTGAAGCTTTGGCCATGGAGAATCCCGAGGAATCTCGCCCTGTGGAGAAACCGTGGAAGTGTGGCGACTGTGGAATAGGCTTCCGTGTCCCGTCTGCCCTGGAGATTCATCAGCGCAGTCGCACCAGGGAGAGGCCATTCTCCTGCACGGCCGCCACCCTGCTGAGGCACCAGCAGGTCCACACGAGGGAGAGGCCATTCTCCCGCCCCGAGTGCGGGAAGGGCTTTACCCAGGCCTCCTCCATGCTGACCCACCAGCGGGTCCACACAGGAGAGAGGCCCTTCAACTGTCCCGAGTGTGGGAAGGGATTCAGTCAAGTGGGCACCATGCGGGAGCACCATCTGCTCCACACCGGGGGGGAGGCCCTTCAGCTGCCCCGAGTGCTGGAAAGCTTTCAGTGATTCCTCTGCCCTGCTGAGGCATCAGCTGGTCCACACGGGGTAATGGCCTTTCAGTTGTCCCGAGTGTGGGAAGGCCTTCAGCGATTCCTCTAATCTTCAGACCCACCGGCGGGTTCACACGACATCTGCAATTCTTTCAGATTTTTATTGAGAGAGAGTTGGAAATTGTTTCGAGAGACCTAAAGAGAGGGGGGAGAAACAGAACAGACATGAACTGTTGATCTCCGTTGTTACTCATAACGTAAAATCATTGTAGTGCGATCACTTCCCTCAAGCATGAATAGAGGGCCTTGGTGACACGTGAGTTTGTGGCGTAACGGTAGTACGTCTGACTCCCGATTAGAAGGTTGCATGTTCAAATCGTGTCAGGCTCACAAACAATCAGCTTCTTACCTTTCAAATCAAGGAAGGATTACATTCACTTCATGTGGAAACTTTCGATCACACGTGAAGCTTTGCTGTCAGTTTGATTTGTGAACACTGTGTCAGGGAGGTGGTGTACCCAGTGTTTGGGTAAATGCTCAGCTCTCCCCAATGTGAGAATGAAAACACCAGCTATTCATCACTCGATTTAAACACAATGCCGCTTCCCTCTGCTGGTGACTGCGTGGTGTGAATAACATTATACCGATATTTTTACAACATAATCAAGAGATTACCAGTTTTGTGTTTCAATCTATCAGGGGTTTCCAGCTCCTCCTGTCATAGCAGAGTGACAGCGAGTTAATATATGTTATTTGTTAACTTCCATGGAGCAGTTTCTCATCGGCCCTTTCGTTTCTTGGTCCAGAAAGAGTTATTGCTGACTCATGAAGCTATCAAAGTTCTGGAGTTTACAGGACCACACCACATTCCTCTCTGCCTCCGCCAGGAATAACGATTGCTCCTGAGACACTCGCATTTCCTGACATTCCTTGGTATCCCCAAATACAATCCATATGTCAGGAAATCACTGGTGCTGCCCTGACATCAGATAGTCGCTGTTGGAACAGAGGAATTATGGGGAGAAAATGAAGAAATCCGAAGTGCAAAGAGACTTGGGAGTTCAAGTCCAGTGTTTTCTCAGTGTAAACTTGCAGGTTGAGATGCACTTTCGCCTGCAACTGCCGAATGTGTGACACCAGCCCATTTACCTATTCCCTCCTCGCTATCTAAGGGGCCAAACTTACCTTCCAGGTGAAGTGGCACTTTACCTGCACTACCCACAACTCAGTGTACTGCATTTACTGCTCACAATATAGGCTCATCTCCATTGGGGAAAACGAAGCATAAACTGGGTGACTGCTTCGCAGAACATCTACGTTCTGCCTGCAAAAAAGACCCTGAGCTTCCAGTTGCCTGCCAATACCACACCCCATCCTATTCCCTGGCCAACATCTCTGTCTCAGGTTTGCTGTGTTGTCCCAGCGAAGCTCAGCACCAGCAGAACGAAGAGCACCGAATATTCCACTTGGAGACCATACATCCCTCCGGTCCCAATATCGAATTCAATAATTCTAGGGCCTGAACGAGACTCTTTTCACTGTCCCGCGTCAGTAAAAGTCCCTGAGAACATCAGAGACACGTCGCAGCGCTGTCAGAGGAGGGGAAGCTGAAATGGAACCACACGCTGCTCATGGGCACATTTCACTATCCCCAACTCACCGCCGCAACTCTTGGGAGAGGAAAGGGAACAAACACCAAAACGCAGTCTCCGTTTTGTGAATCTTCAGAAAATAAGAAACTTATTCATCCCTTCGGATTTTCTATCCTTGGCTGACAGGAATAGGTTTGTCACTCTTTTAGGAGAACATTGCAAGTGGATGCTTTGCAGAAAAGCACCACAATACAATCTGACAGTGACACCTGGTTAATCAGGACCTGGATGTTTTCGATCTTTGAATGTGATGTGCTCCAGAACATTGTTGTTCACAGTTTATATTACTTTTCTTCCCAGTCCCCTGTATCACTTGCTGAAAATGTTTAATCTGCGTCTTGTAATCCTTTCACTGTCTGCTAATGAGAACAGCATTTCTTTGCTTTACCTAAATTACTTTGATCTTGCATACGTCAAGCCTCAAGCTAATTTCACTGGAAACCTCCTCCAGTTCAAAAGCCACCTGATAATGATAGCTCTGTTTTCTGTCACGTAACAAATTTCAGATCGATGTTGTTATTATCGCTTTTACTACTTCAGGTCCCGATTTCGCTCACAGGGCTAGAACAGAACAGTTATAAAATACATTTACCAATCTACGTTCATCCTATCGATTGTATTCACATCATCAACACTTCTCATCAAAATAACTCCAGAGACTTTCATCACAATTTTCTGTGAACATTTCTACTTTAGCTTTCCTGAAAGAACCCCAAATTTCTTTATGTGTTTTCTTATTTTCGGCCTTAATTATTAATCTCTCTTTACATGGAAATGGATCTTTCCCACCCGCTCTACCTCTCATCAATGTGTGCAGTTCAGTTCAGTTTTCCATTAGCCTCCGCTGTTCTGATCAAATCCAGGAGAACAGGAAGCATTGGGGTTATGGTGCAGACATGACAAGCCCAATACTCACCTTTCCTGTTGGACCCATTCCATGAGAAATATTAGACCACAACTTGGGGTCTCTGGTTGTGGCTGAAAAACGTTGCTGCCTTAGACATCCTTTGAGATTCCCCCGACCAGGTTGGAATCCTGCTGAATTTGTTTACTTCGCTGGCGATTTTCAATGACTTCCTGTTGGCTGCATCATCGCTCAAACTTCACAAAACTCTTCTCAATAAAGCCATGTTTTCTCACATCAGGGAATTTATTGCCATGCAGGAAACTCGAGTTCTGAACAAAAAACATAGCACACCCAAAACGTCAGCTCCGTTTACCTTTCCACAGATGCTGCTCGACCCGTTTGCTTTCTGTAGTATTCGCTGTGTTTGTTCTACACAAATGCTGAATTCCATTAAAGAATCTCAAACCCTGTACTCTGGTAACTGACCCTGGTCAGTGGCAATAGGTTCTTCTGTCCATTCCCACCACTTCTTCTCCCATCATTGCCAACAGCCCCTGGATATCTCCAGTTAAACTTCTTCGCTGCAAAGAGAACATTCCCAAACTTGGGAATGTCTCCACAAAGTGGAAATGCCTCATCCATGAACATGATGCAAGTGTTACATGAGGGAAGAGATGTTGGCAAAAAGTTGTCAGTTAGCAGATGTTAAAATGTTCAGGAAATGAAACAGAAATCCCAGTCTCCAGCTTTGTGAATCTTGAGAAACTCTTTGCGAAGTGGAATTAGAGGAGAATGAAAGATGAACTGTCCGACTGAGCAGAGACAGTCCAGACATCATCCCCTTGTTTAAGACACCGGGAGATTGACTCTATAATTCTCGGGACATGAACTGAACAGAAACATTGAAAAAATTCTCGTTCATGCACATCAGGAAAACAAACCCCTTCTTGGCTCCAGATCAATGTGAAAAGTCAGGAACAGGCAAAACACTGAAAGGCACGATGGGCGATGGCCCCGGTGTTGGAGGGCTAATTCCTCGTGACATGGATGTGCCTGCCGATGGTGGGATCAGATTGTCCACCCAACCCACCCCCCGCCCACACCCCCACACCTCCCCCCCCCCCGTCTTCACAATGAAGGGCGTAGGATTTATTATACAAAAGTAGAGGGCAATGATAATTCTGGGCACGGGAGGCTGAATTATGAATGAAAACAGCCTCCTCTAAGAGATTGTGCAAGCGGCAGTAAGAAGACTTTCACCAGTACATAAATCAATGTAATGTTTTGAAACCAAATGCTCGCGATGCGATCTCTGCAACATTGGGGAGACTGGAGAGTCAAGTCACATCTCCGGGACTCACCTGCGCGCCTTTATTGGAAAAAAGCACGGACCGGACCCGGAAGCTGGTGTAGCGCAAGCTTACCTGGGTAGGTTTTTTTTCCGATAAAGGCGCGCAGGAGAGTCCCAGAGATGTGACTTGACTCTCCAGTCTTCCCAATGTGATAGAGATCGCTTCGGGAGCAATGGATACAAAAATATTAAATTTAAACTGTTAAACAAACATAACCGCGTCTATAAACAGACATTGCCAAAAAGCACTGACCTGCTCCGCTGAGAGAGTGAGGATTGTTCACTCTTTTGTAGCTGCAGAAGCAATCATCCCAACACATGCAAACAAATCTGCATCAGGATGCTATTTCAACGAGCTACTTCACATTGCAGTGCCCAGGAATAACGAAGATCAAGAAACAACTGTACAGCGCATTAAGACCCGTTGAAAACTGCTTCCCTGACCGGGAATCGAACCCGGGCCGCGGCGGTGAAAGCGCCAAATCCTAACCACTAGACCACCAGGGAGACGGAAATCCGTTCTTGTAGCTGTGCTGAAAATTGCCTCGCTGCCTGGGAATCGAATCCGGGCTGCGGCAGGAAGAAGACTTTATCCGATCTCGAGAACATTGGGGAGACTGGAGAGTCAAGTCACATCTTCGGGACTCACCTGCGCGCCTTTATTGAAAAAAAGTGCGGACCGGACCCAGAAGCTGGTGGAGCGCAAGCTTACCTGGGTAGGTTTTTTTTCCGATAAAGGCGCGCAGGAGAGGATCCCGAGGAACTACAGTGATAGTGCCTCCCACCCGCCCTCCTCCTCTAACCTTATAATAAGACCCATTGTGGTAAGCAGGTCAGTGCTGCATTTTGCTTGTTCTATTCTTCAGACCTAGTTTTTCTTAAAAGTTACTTTTAGAGGGATGGCAGTGAAGACAGTGCAATGTTCCTCTTGCAACATGTTTGAGGGGAGGGATGCCATGGTCGTCCCTGATGATTACACTTGCCGTAAGTGCACCCATCTCCAGCTCCTCCAAGAGCATGTTCGCGAACTGGAGCTGGAGTTGGATGAATTTAGAATCATTCGGGAGGCAGAGGGGGTCATAGATCGGTGCTTTAGGAAAGTAGCAACTCCAAAGATTGCAGACAGATGGGTGACAGTGAGGGTCTTGGAGAAAGCAGCCAATGCAGAGACCTCCTGCGGTCGTTCCCCTCAAGAACAAGTATACCATTTTGGATACTTGTTGGTACGACGACTTACCGGGGTAAGCAGTGGGGTTCAGGGCTCTGGCACGGAGCCTGTTCCTGTTGCTCAGAAGGGAAGGTTGGAGAAGAGCAGAGCAAGAGTTATTGGGGACTCGATAGTTTGGGGCACAGATAGCCGGTTTCGTGGGGGCGAGAGAGACTCACTTTTGGTATGTTGCCTCCCAGGTGCAAGGGTAAGTGACGTTTCTGATCGTGTTTTCCGGTTCCTTAAGGGGGTGGGGGAGCAGCCCGAAGTCGTGGTCCACATTGGCAGCAACGACATAGGTAGGAAGAAGCATGAGGATGTTAGGCAGGCTTTCAGGGAGCTAGGTTGGAAGCGCAGTGTTCGAACAAACAGAGTTGTTGTCTCCGGTTTGTTACCCGTGCCACGTGATAGAGAGTTGAGGAATAGTGAGAGAGAACAGTTAAATGCGTGGCTACAGGGTTGGTGCAGGAGGGAGGGATTCCAGTATCTGGATAACTGGGGTTCTTTCTGGGGAAGGTGGTATCTGTATAAACAGGATGGTCTCCACCTGAGCCTGAGGTGCACCACCATCCTTTGGGGGAGGTTTGCTAGTGCTCTTTGGGAGGGTTTAAACTAACTCTGCAGGGACATGTAGACTGCAGCTTTAGGGTGCAGGACCTTGAGTGTAGGGAGGTTAGGAACATGGCATCAATCTCGAAGGAGGTTGCCTCTAAACAGGAAGGTGGCTTGAAGTGTATATACGTCAATGTGAGAAGTATACGAAATAAGGAAGGTGAACTTGCAATGTGGGTTGGTACCTGGGATTTCGATGTTGTGGCTATCACGGAGACATGGGTAGAACAGGGACAGGATTGGCTGTTGCAGGTTCCAGTTTTTAAATGTTTTAGTAGGGTCAGAGGTGGGGGTAAAAGAGGGTGTGTGTGGCATTGCTTGTAAAGGATAGTATTACAGCGGTGGAAAGGACGATGAATGAAGACTCGCCATTTGAGGTAGTTTGGGCTGAGGTTGGAAATAGGAAAGGTGAGGAGTTTTCTACAGGCCTAATAGTCCTAGAGACGTAGAAGAAAGGATTGCCGAGGTGATTCAGGAGAAGAGTGTAAGTAATAGGGTGGTTGTTATGGGGGTCTTTAACTTTCCAGATATTGACTGGGAAAGCTATAGCTCTAGTACGTTAGATGACACAATATGTTGACAGGCCAACAAGAGGTGAGGCCGTACTAGATTTGGTTCTGGGTAACGAACCAGGCCAGGTGTTAGAATTGGAGGTAGGTGAGCACTTTGGGGACAGTGACCACAATTCTGTGACTTTTACTCTGGTGATGAAGAGGGATAAGTGTGCACTGTAGGGCAAGATTTATAGCTGGGGACTGGGAAATTATGATGCGGTGAGGCATGACTTAGGATGCGTGGCTTGGAAAAGTAGGCTTCAATGGAAGGGTGCAATCGATATGTGGAGCTTGTTCAAGGAGCAACTATTGAGTGTCCTTGATAAGTATGTACCTGTCAGGCAGGGAGGAAAGGGTCATGTGAGTGAGCCATGGTTTAATAATGAATTGGAATCCCTTGTTAAAGTGAAGAGGGCGGCCTATGTAAAGATGAGGCATGAAATTCAATTGGGGCGATTGAGAGTTATAAGTTAGCCAGGGAGGATCTAAAGAGAGAGTTAAGAGCAGCAAGGAGGGGACACGAAAAGTAATTGGTTGGTAGGATTAGGGAAAACCCAAAGGCTTTCTATAGGTATGTCAGGAATAAAAGAATGACTCGGGTAGGAATAGGTCCAGTCAAGGATAGTAGTGGGAAGTTGCGCATGGAGGCCGAAGAGATTGGGGAGACACTGAATGAATACTTTTCATCAGAATTCACTCAGGAACAGGACATTGTTGCCGATATGAATATTGAAAATTGATGGCTTTGAAGTATGTAGGGAAGAGGTATTGGAATTTCTGGAAAGGGTGAAAATAGATAAGTCCCCTGGGCCTGATGGCATTAATACTAGGATTCTCTGGGAAGCAAGGGAGGAGATTGCAGAGCCATTGGCCTTGATTTTTATGACCTCGTTGTCTACAGGAATAGTGCCAGAAGACTGGAGGATAGCAAATGTGGTTTCCTTGTTCAAGGAGCAGAGTAGGGATAACCCTAGTAAGTATAAGCCGGTGAGTCTCACTTCTTTTGTGGGCAAAGTCTTAGAGAAAATTGTAAGGGATAGGATTTATGAACATCTGGATAAGAATAATGTGATCAAGGATACTCAGCATGGTTTTGTGAACTACGAAGAGCAGAAGAGAAAGATGTATATAGTGTATTTAAGGAGAACAGGTACCTAATAAACCCAGTCCGCTGATTTCTCAATTATGCTTCCAAGTTGACTTCAAAAATTCGGTTTGTCCTTCCCTTTTTTTCCTATTTTATTTTGCGAGTTTTAAAAACTTTCACAATCCTCTAACTTGAGTATAGGAGTTGGGAAGTTTCGTTGTGGCTGGACAGGACACTGGAATATTGTGGAATACATTTGGAATATTGTGTGCAATTCTGGTCTCACTCCTATCAGAAGGATATTGTGAAATTTGAAACGGTTCTGAAGCACCAATGAGTCCACAGTGAGGAGAGGCCCTTCTGCTGCCCCGAGTGCGGGAAGGCCTTTAGTGATTCCTCTGCCATGCGGACGCACTGGTTGATCCACACCTGGGACAACTGTTCTCAAGCCCTGAGTGCGAGATGGCCTTTAGCAGTTCTTCCCACCTGCTGAGACGCCAGTGGGTCCACACCGAGGAGAGGCCGTTCTTCTGCCCCGAGTGCATGAAGGGCTTTGCTCTTTCTTCTGACCTGCTGGCCCACTCGTGGGTCCACATGGGGGAGAGGTTGTTCAGTTGCTCTAAGTGCAGGAAGGCCTTCATCAAACCTCAGACCTGCATGTCTTTGGACAGGACCACCCAGAGAAAACCCACGCAGACACTGGGAGAATGTGCAAACTCCTCACAGACAGTCACTCAAGGCTGGAATCAAACCTGGATCTGCGGCACAGTGAGGCTGCGGTGGTAACCACTGAGCCACTACCTATTGCAACCCGAAGTAGGCAAGCAGGAGGTCGGGAGAATACAGCAAGCCAGGCAGCACCAGGATGTGGAGTAGTCAGCATTTTGGGTATTAACGCTTCTTCAGGGCTTAAACGTTGACTTCTCTATGAGAAACGATTTACGAAATGTTGCTGGGGGTTGGAGGGTTTGAGCTACAGGGAGAGTCTGAATAGGCTGGGGCTGTTTTCAGTGGAGCATTGGAAGTAGAGGAGTGACCTAATAGAGGTTACAAATTCATGAGAGGGATGGACAGGGTAAAAGACAAGGTATTTTCCCTGGGATGGAGGAGTCCAGAACTAGAGGGCATAGGTTAGGGTGAGAGGCGAAATATGTTAAAGGGTCAACTTCTTCATGCAGAGGGTGGTACATACATGAAATGAGCTGCCAGAGTATATGGGTCAGGTGCTGTCAAATGGGACTAGATTAATTTAGGTTATCAGGTCAGCATGGAAAAGTTGGACTGAAGGGTCTGTTTCCATGTTGTATGTGTCTCTGACTACTGGTCCCGATGTAAGTTTAAAAGAGAGTCCAAGTAACTTTGAATACTTCAATCTTGTTGAACTCACCTCCTCAAATATTTCAAATGACTCCCTCCGAGCGATACTGTTTAAACATGCTGAGTTGGACAAAATATCCTATCAAGTTCAACACAAACCCAGAGTTGAAGATGTCAGAAATCACACGATACCGAGGGGACCAAAACTGATCACAATATTCCAGGTGCAGCCTCATCAACGTTCTGTATAACTACACTATATCTTGCCAACATCTATACTCAATTCCCTAACTGATGAAGATTAGTGTGCCTAAACCTTTCTTCACTGCCTTGTGCAGCGATGTTATCAGAGATATAGGATCGACTTTAAACTGATCCACAATCCTGCGACTGGGAGCACTGAAGCAGAGTAGTGCAGTATGAGTGTGCTGGGCGCATAACCGAGGGGTCAAGACCATGTGATGCTATTGCTCAATGTCTCCATAAGCTGCTTTCCTTGGCAAAGGTGCTCTGTTCTGTATCTTGCCTTTGCATCTGCTTCCCAAAGCTTCTTCAGTAGAGCAGTGGCTGCTAGAGCCCAGGAGCTCAACAACCCCCCGGAGCTGGAGAAAACTCCGAGTTCCAAAAGGGGGGCTGGATTTGCTCAAGGCTTGTATCTATTAACTTATTTAAATGGTACCTACTGTATGGGGCTTTGGTTCACATTAAAACCGGAGGGTCATGTCAGAGTGTTTGTTTATATTTAGCAGTGGTAGTTCGTAAAATACACTCCCTGGAGGAGCACCTTCTGTGATGCTGCATTTCTTGCTTTCTGCACTTCCCCATTTATTATCTCCCATCTTGATTGTATATTTTTTTGGTCAAATTTGATTTCATATTTATCAGGCTTGGTATTCACTGTGTGCTACTAATTTGTTTGTTCGAATATTGTCAGTCAAAATTAATGTTGTAATTTCATTTCTGATGTCAGAGTTTGACATTGAATGTGCAGGTGTGAATACCAGTAAGTTGTGAAAATAAATCAAAAACTTGTGGTTTTACAGCAAAAAGAGCAGTTCACCGCTATCAATGGCATTTTCTCATTTCAAGGGGATGAGTTGAGCCTGACCAACAAACCGTTTCAAACAGTCACCCAATTTTATTAATATTTTCGTTATCTTCATTAAAGATAATAACTCCAGCATGCTAAAATTTATACAATTTGTTTATAAAATTTATTTATATGTCCATTGCTCTGCCACATTGGGGAGACTGGATGCCAACTTGCAGAACATTTCAGGAAACAGCTCTCGGACTCCAAACCTAAACGACCCCACCGCCCTGTGGCTGAATACTTTAACTTCCCCTCCCAATCCGTCAAGGGCATGCAAGTCCTGTGCCGCATCCCCCTGCAAGCTCTAGCTACCTGACGCTTGTAGGAAGAACACTTCATCTTTCGCCTTGGGACCCAGCAACTACATGGGATCAATATCGATCTCACCAGTTTCCATATTTCTCCTCACTCTCACTCCCACACCACGCGCCTTGTCCCAGATCCAACCTTCCAACTCGGCATTGGTCTCTTGAGCTGTCCTATATTTTCATCTTGCTTCCCACCTATTCGCTCCACCCTCCTGTCTTACCTCTCACGATAAATCAGCACCTCCATCGACCTATTTCATTCACAGCTACCTCCCCTCCATCCCCATCCCCTTCCCAATTATCTCTCAGCCCCGTTGGACCAACCTTCATTCCTGATGAAGAACTTATGCTCTGAACCAAGACTGTGGTGAAGGAACATCCTTAATAAGAAAGAGTTCCCAATTCAGATTTATTCCCCATTTGTTCCCCCGTTCTTCGAGAATTAAGAAATGTATTTTTCTTCCACTAGAAAGTGATCTTACACTTTGCGGTGTCTGAAGTGTTATACCACTCCACTTTGTTGCCCACCTTTTAAGAATCCTTTCAACCTGTTTTTCAGACAATGGTGGCGGTGACCAAAAGCAATCATTTCACTCCTCTTCAATGCCCCATTTCTCCTCCTATGAACCACTTTTACAAGTTGTCTGAGTGTACTTGGTTTTCAAAATGTAATTTGGCCGTTGAAGTAAACAGGGTTAGTCTTTATCGATCGCTAGCTTTGTTTGCACCAACTGTAATTATCCACCAATTTGCTGGTTTTTTTTGTTCCAGCAGAGCTGGAAACAATGATCTATATTTATTTTGCACTCAGGTGTGAAAACTCATCCCAAGAATCGTCATATTATTATAGTTGATTGATGCTATAACAGGAGGAATTGTGTGGCAGTTTCAGACTAAACTCTTGGCTGGAAAGAATGTAGATTGATGATGAAAGTCAAAAAGCAGAATCTCTGGCCACAATCTATCAGTCTGGCTTGATTAATTGGTGGCTCTTCAAAAGCACTTCCAAGCCATCACCTCAACCACCAAGAGCAGGTAAGTGTGAACACAGCATTCCAACTGTGAAATATATCGCATTGCTTCTTTGTTATTGATCAACAACCTGGAACTCGCTCCTGAACATTATTGCAGACCAAATTATGTGAAGCAATTTAAGTGGCAGCTCAGCGCCACATTTTCAAGGACAGTTTGGGAAGGGTTATTGGCAGAGCCAATGATATTCACATCTCATGAAATAATAAGCAAAGAGGCATGGATAGAGGATTGGCTAACCAATGATACAATTGGGATAAGGGGCATGTTCAGGATAGCAAATTGTAATCAGTAGTTTGCCACAGGGATCAGTGCTGGGGCCAAAATTATTTACAATATGTATTATTTACAATTATTTACTTGGATAAGTGAAGTGAATGCACTGTTGCCAAGATTGCAGAAAAGATGGTTGATAGGAAGGCAGGTGGTGAGAAGACATGAAATATCTGCAGAGGTATATAGACAGGTTAAGCAAATGGCAAATGGAATAGAATTTGGGGAAATGAGGTTGTGCACTTTGCCAGGACGAACAGTGCTGAATGTTAAATGGAGAAAGCTGTTGAGGGGTTTGGAAGCCCATACCCATGCATCTCTTCATCCAAATTCAGTGAGTAATAGGGAAGGCAAATGGGAGGTTGACCTTTAAATAGAGTATAAATGTCGGGAGGTTATAGTGAACCTCTATCAGGCAACAGTCAGGCCAAAACTGAACACTGGGTGGGTCCTTTACCCAAGGAAAGATATACTGACTTTGGTGGCAGTCCAGAGAAGTTTGACCAGGATGAAAAGAATATCATATGAAGAGAAGTGAATTGGTTGGGCCTATACTTATTAGAAGTGAGAAGATTTAGAGGTAACCTTATTTTCACATAAGCGCTTCTGAGGAGACTTGACAGGCTTGATGTGGAAAAGTTTACCTTTGTGGGTGAGTCTAGCACCAGAGGGAATAACCTGCAAATGAGAGATTGCATGTTGAAGACAGATAGGAATTTTTACTGGGGACTGTAAATCTGTGGACCATGTTACTACAGGGGGTTGTTGAGCTTGGGTCGTTAAGTACATCCAAGGCTGTCAGTTTTTGTTTAACTAGTGAGGGAATCGAGGATTATGTGGAAATAGCAAGAAAGTGGAGTTGATCTTTACCAGAGCTAACGTGATCTGAATAAATGGCAGAATTGATTCAATGAGCTGAATTGAATAGTTAATAATAAAGGGGCCAGTACATCCTTCCTGATATATGGGACCCAAAATTGCGTTCAATACTCCAAATGCGGCTTGACCGGAGCCTTACAGAGCCTCAGAAGTATATCCCTGCCTTTATATTCAAGTCTGATCAAAATAAATGCCATCATTGCATTTGCCTCCCCAACTAGTGATTCAACCTTCAAGTTTACCTTGAGAGAATCCTGGAATAGAACTCCATCGTCTCTTTGCACATCTGATTTCTGAATTTTCTCCCCATAATCCTTCTGTTCCAGAGTAGCAGCAGAGATTTTCTGACAAACCGATTTTATTCAGGGATACCAAGGTGTCTCTGGAATTTCCAATATCTCAGAAGGAATAGTTATTCCTGGACAATGCAGAGAGGAATATGGTGTGGTCCTGTAAACTCCAGAACTTTCCAAACTACCTGGGTCAGCAATAACTCTTTCTGGACCAAGAAACAAAAGGGCCACTGAGAAACTGCAAAATCATAAGCCCTCAGAAGCAGAAATTAGGCAATTCAGCCCATTGAGTCTGCTCCACCATATAATCATTCTTAAGTATCAAGGGTTACGGGGAGAATGGGGATGAGAAAGTTATCAGCCAGGATTGAATGGTGGAGCAGATTCAATGGGCTGAATGGCCTAAATTCTGCCAGTTAACTATCCCTGGGAAGAAGGATGTATAACAACAAGCTGTTTCCTGGGACAGATGAGATAAGTTTTTAATAAACTCGTGACAAAAGGACAAGTTAGTCTGTCTGTGGAAGGATGGCCTTGACACCAAGAGGTTAATTGCAGGACAGGCTGTTTCAAACAGACAGCTAAACCTCAAGGCTAAGAAGGTATGCTACACACTGGAGGTCTCTAGCAATGTGGGGAGATGGTGTTAGGATCTAAAGAAACATCACACCACAGATTTCAAAGTGAGGAATCTCCACCAGAATTTAAACCCAGAAAGATGCAGCAGCAGTACTTGGAAGAACAACACTGCAGTGAATCCCTGAACACTTCCAGAGACAGATATTGTCGGTGGAAAGTCAGTTAAATTCTGCCATCAATTGGGTGATACCCAAGTTGGGACTGAGGTTGAACTTGGTGACTTGGTGGGGGGGGGGGGGGGGTTATTTTTAGTTGCTACATACAATAAAGTGTAAATCATTGTTTCAGCAGTTGATTCTCTGCGCAGTTTCTGAGTCAGGAGCCAAATTAAGGCAATTCACCCACAGCCACAGTGAGGCTAGGATTAATATTGACTCCATTGCATTCAGCAGGACATCACAGCAGCATTCAAGATCTCAAACAGAAACACCCAGAGGAACATGTTGCCCTACATTAGGTAAAATTAGCCTGAAAAGTGGTGTAACCTGTTCTAGTGATAAAAATAAATCCCCAACACTTTAAAATCAATTATCAGCAATTTTTTTTATCCAATCGTTACAGTTAAAAAATAAACACAACTATTAACAAACTGGTTATAGGCCAGGAGCGGCCAGGTGGCATTAGTTTAGTTGGGGATCATGGACTGGTTGGTCTGAAGGGTATGTTTCTGGCCTACATGACTCCATAGCACTGGATGAATGGAGATCCATCCCAAAGATGATAAAGGTTTCGAGCACCACTTTACGCAAATATGTGGACCCCCCTCCTGAGGGCAGTAGGGCACTGAGGTTCAGTAGTTCAGACAGTCAGCCAGCAACATCTCTCTGGGAGACTTCTCTCAAGAAAAGAAGCGGTTTCCTGTCACATCAGTTAGATTATCCAGTTTGGAGCAGGTCCGATATGTCCAACAAAATAGGTAGACAGGGCAGTGAAGAAGGCTTAAGCCTCACTGGCCTTCATCAGTCAGGGCATTGAGTATAGAAGTTGACAAGTTATGTTGCAGTTAATCAGGATATTGGTGAGGCCACACTTGGAGTATTGTGATTCGTTTTGATCACCTTGCGAAACAAAGATGTTATTAAACTTGAAAAGAGTGCAGAAGACATTTACAAGAAACCAGGACTCAAGGTCTGAGTAATAAGGAGAGGTTGGACAAGCTAAGACGTTTTTATTTCGAGCATAAGAGCCTCGTGGGCGGGGTGGGGGGGTGTTGGGGCGGGCTTATAGATGTGAAGAGATCCTGAGAGGCATGGAGAGGGTGAATGCACTCAATCTTATTTCCCAGGATTGGGGAATTTCGAATATCAACATGCATTGAGAATCCCCATGAATACACGCAGCCTGCGTGGGAGTGCTCAAGGGCTCTAATTGCAGAGAGAACTTTAATTCTTTGGCGAAATGTGGACTAGTGTTCTCGCTGTAGACGAGCCTTTCATTGGATTGTTGAATCTGGCGGGTAACAACGACCCCTGCCCCGTGGAAACTCTATGGAAGCAAATTGATTTCCTCAAACTGACTGGAGTGTCACCAGGATTGGGCAGAAGCCAATCGGTTGCCGAGTGCTGGAGAGGGGATTCCTTGCAGCGCCAGGGACCTGGGTTTGAACCCACCCTCATGGTGACAGTGTGGATTTTGCCCTTTCCTACCCCTCCCCCACTCCCTGTCTACGTGGGTTTCCTCTGGGCGCTTGGTTTTCCTCACATGTTCCAAAAATGTGCAGGCTAGAATGGATTGGGCGTTCGAAATTCAGGGATAAGCTGTGGGGGTTATCGGGTGGGTCGGGGGTGGGGTATGTTCTTCCGAGTGTCAGTATGGACTTGGTGGGCCAAACGGCCTGTATCCACAGTGATTCCCCCAACGTGTCTCCAGCCTGGCTTCCAGCTCCATCTCTCTGTGCCGAAGGTCCTCCAGTGTGTGTTTTCCCTAGTTTCCAGCACCCAGAACGTCCCACCTTCTGCAAATCGAAAGACAAGTCCCACCCTGCCCTCTCCCATGTGTGTTGTGTAACTGCTTAATCACTTTTAGTGGCCCAGCAAAGGCTAATAGCCAATTTGGCAAACCAGGAGGATGGCCTCAACCGCGACCTTGGGTTCATGTCACATGACAGGTAACCCCACTTCACTGTTATGCTCTCTCTCTCTCTCTCTCACTCACACACACACACACTTACACACTCACACGCTCGTGCAGAGCCTTTCCGGAAGACATGCTCTCTCTCAGACACACAATAATATGTCCCTCCACTCACACCAATGCATACATCTTCGCACATGATTATATTCCATCTCACACACACACTTTACCCAGCATGCACACGCACTTACACACACACTCTCTCTCTCATGCACGCACTCACGCATTTGGAGTGAATTTGCATTTGCAGGATTATATATTTGGAAGTAGAACCAGTCTGACTCAAGATTGGGTTACAGACAGACTCTAACCTCACAGCTTTCATGCATTGTTTGACGTGAGGTGCTACCTCCTTTTATAAAACATTAAGTTTCCTGGAAAACGTGACTTAAAAGAAGTTCTGGAATGTACAGATTAATTAGCCGAAATCTGCAATCCATTTTGAAAGATGAATGATTTAACAGAAATCTAGGTTTCTTCAATTCATCACTTATGTTGCATGACACTATAATCTTTTTGCACTATATTCTGTGCCTTGTGATCCTACTCCACAGCTACCTGATGAAGGAGCAGCACTTCGAAACCCAGTGCCTCCAAATAAACCTGTTGGACTATACCCTGGTGTTTGTGAGATTTTAAAACTTTATTTCCAGTGAATACAGCCCACACCTCAAACTGTTGCCAGTAAACTTTGCAATGCAAATGAAACAATGAACCTGTAGTCCTGAAAAATATACAATTTCTAACAAGATTAGCTACTCATTCACTGATCCTTCTGAGACATGACACTAGTGCTGGAGGCTGAAAGAAATGAGCAGCTTTAAAACAAAAACCTGTTGGACCTCGCAGAGTCTGAACCTGGCGGTATGTTCAGGTAACCTTTACTACGACCTTATTTTATTACAGCTTCAGAATTCCCCAGGAAAAAAGGTATACAATAAGTGCTTTTAAAAGAAAACACCTCCAGCTCAAAGTGCACCCAGCCCCCCGACCCCACTTTCTTTGTTGGTCAGCTGAAATGTCCGTTTGTTACTGAATCCCTGGTACAGCCAGGTAAAGCATGCAGCTGGGATGACTGAGTGGACCCTTTCCTGCAACGGCAGTTTCCTTCACTAAAAAGGGACAGGAGTGAATCAGATGGTGTTTTTCTCCCCCACTGCGGCTCCTGGGAGTGGAAAGGAAACAATCACTAAAACCCAGTCTTAGCTTTGTGAATCTTCAGAAAATAAGCCAACGTTCATCCCTTCAGATTTTCTATCCTGAGCTTTGTCACTCTTTTGTAGGACATTACAAGTGGAAGTTTTGCAGAAGAGCACCACAATGCAATCTGATTTATCAGGACCTGGATGTTTTCAGTCTTTGAATGTGTGTGTTGTACTCCAGAACTTTGGTGTTCACAGTTTATATTACTTATCTTCCCAGTCCCCTGTATCACTTGTCGAAAATGTTTAATTTGCGTCTTGTAATCCTTTCACTGTCTGCTAAAGAGGCAAGTGTTTGCGTGTTTTCCCTAAGTTATGTTGACCTTGCATACCTCGAGCCTCCAGCTAATTTCACGAGAAACCTTCTCCAGTTCAAAAGCAAACTGTTAGTGATGGCTCTGTTTCTTGTCACGTATCCAATTTCAGATCGATGTTGTTAATGACCCTTTTATTCCTTCAGATCCACGTTTCGCTCACAGGGCTAGAACAGAACTGTCACCAAATACATTTACCAATCTACATTCATCCTACCGATTGTCCAGAGACAGTCCAGACATCGACCCCTTGTTGTAGAGGCCGGGAGGTTGACTCTGATGTCCTCGGGGTATGAACTGATCTGAGACATTGAAAGAATCGTCGTTCCTGCACATCAGGAATTCAAACCCCTTCTCTCCTCCGAGCCAATGAGAGAACTCGGGAACAGGCAAAACACTGAAAGGCTGGAAGGGCGACGGCCCCGGAGCACAAAGCTAGTTCCTCGTGACATGGATGTGTCTGCAGACTGTCCCCGGTGTCTCCACAATGAATGTCCCAGGCTTTATTATGTAAAAGTAAAACTGATAGACGACAATTGTAATTCTCGGTGGGGCCGGCTGAATTATGAACTCACTAACAGCCTCCCCTAAGCGATGGTGCAGCCCACACTCGCACCTGCCTCTGTGGCGCAATTGGTTAGCGCGTTCGGCTGTTAACCGAAAGGTTGGTGGTTCGAGCCCACCCAGGGGCGGTGTGTTTGCTGCCCGTTCTTGGCTTTGAAACCGTCCGCTTTTAATGGGGTCAGGAAAATGTTCCCCAAACAGAAATCTTTTCCCCAAAGGGGTTTCTGGATTGAATTAATGTCTGACGTGAGGGAATGCGGATGCTGAGAAGCCGAGACAAAAAAGAAACTCGACAGTCCCTGTCGGAGAAAACTGAATTCTGAAACGCTGTCTCTGATTCTCATTCCACCGATGTTGCCTGACCTTCTCAGTTCCTCCTGCAGTCTCGTGTTTTGTTTTTGACTGAAAGTTCATTTCATCTTTTGCGATGAAACACCTAGACTCGCCGTGTGCAGATATTTAACCCTTTCGAATCACTGTGAAATGATTGGATTCAAACAAACTCTGCGATAATTCACTCTTTCTCTGCTCCACAGGCAGACAGACCTGGGAAGTGAAGCTGTCAGTGTGGTTCTGTATTCGTGGGCGGAGTGGTTAATGCGATGGACTTGAAATCCATTGCGCTTTCCCCACGCAGGTGTGAACCCCGCCGACTACAAAATGAGAAATGTCGCCGAAAAGAAAGGGAGCTTGCTCCCCGGCTTCTTCTTTAAGATTCAAATCAGTGGAGGGGGAAAAATATTTCACTCACATTGGGAGTGGTGGGAAACTGTAACCCACTGCCTGTTCGAGTGGAACAAGCAGATACACGCAGAGCTTCTTTTGAGGCTATGAGCCAAGTGTTTGGAAATGAGACTAGAACAGTGAGGGGCTGGAAATCGTGATCGAAATGAAGCAGGCACCTGAGGACAAGGGTGTTTCCTTTGCCAGTGAAAGATACTGCTTCACAAAGTTGTGACTGTGGAAGGGAAGCAGTGACGCTGATTATCTTTGGTTGTTGACCTTGTGACTGTTCCCATTGCTGCGCATGTCCGTGTTAACGTCAGAACTCTGCAGCATGGTGGCGTAAGATACGCAAAGGGCCGGGGCGCAATGGATGACGCATCTGAGTCCACCTAACTGTTTGAAATGCAGCTCACAGCTTCTTCACACACCCCAATTAATCTTTCTCATTGTCCTGAAGCCGGCAAACGGTTTGAATTCCCGATCTGCGGGAATGAGAATCTTCTCATTGTCTCGCGTCAATAAATATCTCTGAGAACATCGGAGTCAAGTCACAGCGTTGTCAGATGAGAGGAAGCTGAAATAACCCCACACGCTGCTGACGGGCACGTTTTACTTTTCCCAACCCACCGCCCCAACCACTGCGGCTCCTGGGAGTGGAAAGGAAACAATCACCAAAACCCAGTCTTGGCTTTGTGAGTCTTCAGAAAATAAGCAAACGTTCATCCCTTCGGATTTTCTATCCTGGGCTGACAGGGATGGGTTTTGTTACTCTTTTGTAGGACATTACAAGTGGAAGTTTTGCAGAAAAGTACCACAATGCAATCTGATTAATCAGGACCTGGATGTTTTCGGTCTTTGAATGTAAGTATTGTGCTCCAGAACATTGGTGTTCACAGTTTATAATACTTATCTTCCCAGTCCCCTGTATCACTTGTCGAAAATGTTTAATTTGCGTCTTGTAATCCTTTCACTGTCTGCTAAAGAGGCAAGTGTTTGCGTGTTTTACCTAAGTTATGTTGACCTTGCATACCTCGAGCCTCAAGCTAATTTCACGAGAAACCTTCTCCAGTTCAAAAGCAAACTGTTAGTGATGGCTCTGTTTCTTGTCACGTATCCAATTTCAGATCGATGTTGTTAATGACCCTTTTATTCCTTCAGATCCACGTTCCGCTAGATCCACAGGGCTAGAACAGAACTGTCACCAAATACATTTACCAATCTACATTCATCCTAACGATTGTCCAGAGACAGTCCAGACAACGTCCTCTTGTTGTAGAGGCCGGGAGATTGACTCTGATGTTCTCGGGGTATGAACTGATCTGAGACATTGAAAGAATTGTCGTTCCTGCACATCAGGAATTCAAACCCCTTCTCTCCTCCGAGCCAATGAGAGAACTCGGGAACAGGCAAAACACTGAAAGGCTGGAAGGGCGACGGCCCCGGAGCACAAAGCTAGTTCCTCGTGACATGGATGTGTCTGCAGACTGTCCCCGGTGTCTCCACAATGAATGTCCCAGGCTTTATTATGTAAAAGTAAAACTGATAGACGACAATTGTAATTCTCGGTGGGGCCGGCTGAATTATGAACTCACTAACAGCCTCCCCTAAGCGATGGTGCAGCCCACACTCGCACGTGCCTCTGTGGCGCAATTGGTTAGCGCGTTCGGCTGTTAACCGAAAGGTTGGTGGTTCGAGCCCACCCAGGGGCGGTGTGTTTGCTGCCCGTTCTTGGCTTTGAAACCGTCCGCTTTTAATGGGGTCAGGAAAATGTTCCCCAAACAGAAATCCTTTCCCCAAAGGGGTTTCTGGATTGAATTAATGTCTGACGTGAGGGAATGCGGATGCTGAGAAGCCGAGACAAAAAAGAAACTCGACAGTCCCTGTCGGAGAAAACGGAATTCTGAAACGCTGTCTCTGATTCTCATTCCACCGATGTTGCCTGACCTTCTCAGTTCCTCCTGCAGTCTCGTGTTTTGTTTTTGACTGAAAGTTCATTTCATCTTTTGCGATGAAACACCTAGACTCGCCGTGTGCAGATATTTAACCCTTTCGAATCACTGTGAAATGATTGGATTCAAACAAACTCTGCGATAATTCACTCTTTCTCTGCTCCACAGGCAGACAGACCTGGGAAGTGAAGCTGTCAGTGTGGTTCTGTATTCGTGGGCGGAGTGGTTAATGCGATGGACTTGAAATCCATTGCGCTTTCCCCACGCAGGTGTGGACCCCGCCGACTACAAAATGAGAAATGTCGCCGAAAAGAAAGGGAGCTTGCTCCCCGGCTTCTTCTTTAAGATTCAAATCAGTGGAGGGGGAAAAATATTTCACTCACATTGGGAGTGGTGGGAAACTGTAACCCACTGCCTGTTCGAGTGGAACAAGCAGATACACGCAGAGCTTCTTTTGAGGCTATGAGCCAAGTGTTTGGAAATGAGACTAGAACAGTGAGGGGCTGGAAATCGTGATCGAAATGAAGCAGGCACCTGAGGACAAGGGTGTTTCCTTTGCCAGTGAAAGATACTGCTTCACAAAGTTGTGACTGTGGAAGGGAAGCAGTGACACTGATTATCTTTGGTTGTTGACCTTGTGACTGTTCCCATTGCTGCGCATGTCCGTGTTAACGTCAGAACTCTGCAGCATGGTGGCGTAAGATACGCAAAGGGCCGGGGCGCAATGGATGACGCATCTGAGTCCACCTAACTGTTTGAAATGCAGCTCACAGCTTCTTCACACACCCCAATTAATCTTTCTCATTGTCCTGAAGCCGGCAAACGGTTTGAATTCCCGATCTGCGGGAATGAGAATCTTCTCATTGTCTCGCGTCAATAAATATCTCTGAGAACATCGGAGTCAAGTCACAGCGTTGTCAGATGAGAGGAAGCTGAAATAACCCCACACGCTGCTGACGGGCACGTTTTACTTTTCCCAACCCACCGCCCCAACCACTGCGGCTCCTGGGAGTGGAAAGGAAACAATCACCAAAACCCAGTCTTGGCTTTGTGAGTCTTCAGAAAATAAGCAAACGTTCATCCCTTCGGATTTTCTATCCTGGGCTGACAGGGATGGGTTTTGTCACTCTTTTGTAGGACATTACAAGTGGAAGTTTTGCAGAAAAGTACCACAATGCAATCTGATTAATCAGGACCTGGATGTTTTCGGTCTTTGAATGTAAGTATTGTGCTCCAGAACATTGGTGTTCACAGTTTATAATACTTATCTTCCCAGTCCCCTGTATCACTTGTCGAAAATGTTTAATTTGCGTCTTGTAATCCTTTCACTGTCTGCTAAAGAGGCAAGTGTTTGCGTGTTTTACCTAAGTTATGTTGACCTTGCATACCTCGAGCCTCAAGCTAATTTCACGAGAAACCTTCTCCAGTTCAAAAGCAAACTGTTAGTGATGGCTCTGTTTCTTGTCACGTATCCAATTTCAGATCGATGTTGTTAATGACCCTTTTATTCCTTCAGATCCACGTTTCGCTAGATCCACAGGGCTAGAACAGAACTGTCACCAAATACATTTACCAATTTACATTCATCCTAACGATTGTCCAGAGACAGTCCAGACAACGTCCTCTTGTTGTAGAGGCCGGGAGATTGACTCTGATGTTCTCGGGGTATGAACTGATCTGAGACATTGAAAGAATTGTCGTTCCTGCACATCAGGAATTCAAACCCCTTCTCTCCTCCGAGCCAATGAGAGAACTCGGGAACAGGCAAAACACTGAAAGGCTGGAAGGGCGACGGCCCCGGAGCACAAAGCTAGTTCCTCGTGACATGGATGTGTCTGCAGACTGTCCCCGGTGTCTCCACAATGAATGTCCCAGGCTTTATTATGTAAAAGTAAAACTGATAGACGACAATTGTAATTCTCGGTGGGGCCGGCTGAATTATGAACTCACTAACAGCCTCCCCTAAGCGATGGTGCGGCCCACACTCGCACGTGCCTCTGTGGCGCAATTGGTTAGCGCGTTCGGCTGTTAACCGAAAGGTTGGTGGTTCGAGCCCACCCAGGGGCGGTGTGTTTGCTGCCCGTTCTTGGCTTTGAAACCGTCCGCTTTTAATGGGGTCAGGAAAATGTTCCCCAAACAGAAATCCTTTCCCCAAAGGGGTTTCTGGATTGAATTAATGTCTGACGTGAGGGAATGCGGATGCTGAGAAGCCGAGACAAAAAGAGAAACTCGACAGTCCCTGTCGGAGAAAACGGAATTCTGAAACGCTGTCTCTGATTCTCATTCCACCGATGTTGCCTGACCTTCTCAGTTCCTCCTGCAGTCTCGTGTTTTGTTTTTGACTGAAAGTTCATTTCATCTTTTGCGATGAAACACCTAGACTCGCCGTGTGCAGATATTTAACCCTTTCGAATCACTGTGAAATGATTGGATTCAAACAAACTCTGCGATAATTCACTCTTTCTCTGCTCCACAGGCAGACAGACCTGGGAAGTGAAGCTGTCAGTGTGGTTCTGTATTCGTGGGCGGAGTGGTTAATGCGATGGACTTGAAATCCATTGCGCTTTCCCCACGCAGGTGTGGACCCCGCCGACTACAAAATGAGAAATGTCGCCGAAAAGAAAGGGAGCTTGCTCCCCGGCTTCTTCTTTAAGATTCAAATCAGTGGAGGGGGAAAAATATTTCACTCACATTGGGAGTGGTGGGAAACTGTAACCCACTGCCTGTTCGAGTGGAACAAGCAGATACACGCAGAGCTTCTTTTGAGGCTATGAGCCAAGTGTTTGGAAATGAGACTAGAACAGTGAGGGGCTGGAAATCGTGATCGAAATGAAGCAGGCACCTGAGGACAAGGGTGTTTCCTTTGCCAGTGAAAGATACTGCTTCACAAAGTTGTGACTGTGGAAGGGAAGCAGTGACACTGATTATCTTTGGTTGTTGACCTTGTGACTGTTCCCATTGCTGCGCATGTCCGTGTTAACGTCAGAACTCTGCAGCATGGTGGCGTAAGATACGCAAAGGGCCGGGGCGCAATGGATGACGCATCTGAGTCCACCTAACTGTTTGAAATGCAGCTCACAGCTTCTTCACACACCCCAATTAATCTTTCTCATTGTCCTGAAGCCGGCAAACGGTTTGAATTCCCGATCTGCGGGAATGAGAATCTTCTCATTGTCTCGCGTCAATAAATATCTCTGAGAACATCGGAGTCAAGTCACAGCGTTGTCAGATGAGAGGAAGCTGAAATAACCCCACACGCTGCTGACGGGCACGTTTTACTTTTCCCAACCCACCGCCCCAACCACTGCGGCTCCTGGGAGTGGAAAGGAAACAATCACCAAAACCCAGTCTTGGCTTTGTGAGTCTTCAGAAAATAAGCAAACGTTCATCCCTTCGGATTTTCTATCCTGGGCTGACAGGGATGGGTTTTGTCACTCTTTTGTAGGACATTACAAGTGGAAGTTTTGCAGAAAAGTACCACAATGCAATCTGATTAATCAGGACCTGGATGTTTTCGGTCTTTGAATGTAAGTATTGTGCTCCAGAACATTGGTGTTCACAGTTTATAATACTTATCTTCCCAGTCCCCTGTATCACTTGTCGAAAATGTTTAATTTGCGTCTTGTAATCCTTTCACTGTCTGCTAAAGAGGCAAGTGTTTGCGTGTTTTACCTAAGTTATGTTGACCTTGCATACCTCGAGCCTCAAGCTAATTTCACGAGAAACCTTCTCCAGTTCAAAAGCAAACTGTTAGTGATGGCTCTGTTTCTTGTCACGTATCCAATTTCAGATCGATGTTGTTAATGACCCTTTTATTCCTTCAGATCCACGTTTCGCTCACAGGGCTAGAACAGAACTGTCACCAAATACATTTACCAATCTACATTCATCCTAACGATTGTCCAGAGACAGTCCAGACAACGTCCTCTTGTTGTAGAGGCCGGGAGATTGACTCTGATGTTCTCGGGGTATGAACTGATCTGAGACATTGAAAGAATTGTCGTTCCTGCACATCAGGAATTCAAACCCCTTCTCTCCTCCGAGCCAATGAGAGAACTCGGGAACAGGCAAAACACTGAAAGGCTGGAAGGGCGACGGCCCCGGAGCACAAAGCTAGTTCCTCGTGACATGGATGTGTCTGCAGACTGTCCCCGGTGTCTCCACAATGAATGTCCCAGGCTTTATTATGTAAAAGTAAAACTGATGGACGACAATTGTAATTCTCGGTGGGGCCGGCTGAATTATGAACTCACTAACAGCCTCCCCTAAGCGATGGTGCAGCCCACACTCGCACGTGCCTCTGTGGCGCAATTGGTTAGCGCGTTCGGCTGTTAACCGAAAGGTTGGTGGTTCGAGCCCACCCAGGGGCGGTGTGTTTGCTGCCCGTTCTTGGCTTTGAAACCGTCCGCTTTTAATGGGGTCAGGAAAATGTTCCCCAAACAGAAATCCTTTCCCCAAAGGGGTTTCTGGATTGAATTAATGTCTGACGTGAGGGAATGCGGATGCTGAGAAGCCGAGACAAAAAGAGAAACTCGACAGTCCCTGTCGGAGAAAACTGAATTCTGAAACGCTGTCTCTGATTCTCATTCCACCGATGTTGCCTGACCTTCTCAGTTCCTCCTGCAGTCTCGTGTTTTGTTTTTGACTGAAAGTTCATTTCATCTTTTGCGATGAAACACCTAGACTCGCCGTGTGCAGATATTTAACCCTTTCGAATCACTGTGAAATGATTGGATTCAAACAAACTCTGCGATAATTCACTCTTTCTCTGCTCCACAGGCAGACAGACCTGGGAAGTGAAGCTGTCAGTGTGGTTCTGTATTCGTGGGCGGAGTGGTTAATGCGATGGACTTGAAATCCATTGCGCTTTCCCCACGCAGGTGTGAACCCCGCCGACTACAAAATGAGAAATGTCGCCGAAAAGAAAGGGAGCTTGCTCCCCGGCTTCTTCTTTAAGATTCAAATCAGTGGAGGGGGAAAAATATTTCACTCACATTGGGAGTGGTGGGAAACTGTAACCCACTGCCTGTTCGAGTGGAACAAGCAGATACACGCAGAGCTTCTTTTGAGGCTATGAGCCAAGTGTTTGGAAATGAGACTAGAACAGTGAGGGGCTGGAAATCGTGATCGAAATGAAGCAGGCACCTGAGGACAAGGGTGTTTCCTTTGCCAGTGAAAGATACTGCTTCACAAAGTTGTGACTGTGGAAGGGAAGCAGTGACACTGATTATCTTTGGTTGTTGACCTTGTGACTGTTCCCATTGCTGCGCATGTCCGTGTTAACGTCAGAACTCTGCAGCATGGTGGCGTAAGATACGCAAAGGGCCGGGGCGCAATGGATGACGCATCTGAGTCCACCTAACTGTTTGAAATGCAGCTCACAGCTTCTTCACACACCCCAATTAATCTTTCTCATTGTCCTGAAGCCGGCAAACGGTTTGAATTCCCGATCTGCGGGAATGAGAATCTTCTCATTGTCTCGCGTCAATAAATATCTCTGAGAACATCGGAGTCAAGTCACAGCGTTGTCAGATGAGAGGAAGCTGAAATAACCCCACACGCTGCTGACGGGCACGTTTTACTTTTCCCAACCCACCGCCCCAACCACTGCGGCTCCTGGGAGTGGAAAGGAAACAATCACCAAAACCCAGTCTTGGCTTTGTGAGTCTTCAGAAAATAAGCAAACGTTCATCCCTTCGGATTTTCTATCCTGGGCTGACAGGGATGGGTTTTGTCACTCTTTTGTAGGACATTACAAGTGGAAGTTTTGCAGAAAAGTACCACAATGCAATCTGATTAATCAGGACCTGGATGTTTTCGGTCTTTGAATGTAAGTATTGTGCTCCAGAACATTGGTGTTCACAGTTTATAATACTTATCTTCCCAGTCCCCTGTATCACTTGTCGAAAATGTTTAATTTGCGTCTTGTAATCCTTTCACTGTCTGCTAAAGAGGCAAGTGTTTGCGTGTTTTACCTAAGTTATGTTGACCTTGCATACCTCGAGCCTCAAGCTAATTTCACGAGAAACCTTCTCCAGTTCAAAAGCAAACTGTTAGTGATGGCTCTGTTTCTTGTCACGTATCCAATTTCAGATCGATGTTGTTAATGACCCTTTTATTCCTTCAGATCCACGTTTCGCTCACAGGGCTAGAACAGAACTGTCACCAAATACATTTACCAATCTACATTCATCCTAACGATTGTCCAGAGACAGTCCAGACAACGTCCTCTTGTTGTAGAGGCCGGGAGATTGACTCTGATGTTCTCGGGGTATGAACTGATCTGAGACATTGAAAGAATTGTCGTTCCTGCACATCAGGAATTCAAACCCCTTCTCTCCTCCGAGCCAATGAGAGAACTCGGGAACAGGCAAAACACTGAAAGGCTGGAAGGGCGACGGCCCCGGAGCACAAAGCTAGTTCCTCGTGACATGGATGTGTCTGCAGACTGTCCCCGGTGTCTCCACAATGAATGTCCCAGGCTTTATTATGTAAAAGTAAAACTGATGGACGACAATTGTAATTCTCGGTGGGGCCGGCTGAATTATGAACTCACTAACAGCCTCCCCTAAGCGATGGTGCAGCCCACACTCGCACGTGCCTCTGTGGCGCAATTGGTTAGCGCGTTCGGCTGTTAACCGAAAGGTTGGTGGTTCGAGCCCACCCAGGGGCGGTGTGTTTGCTGCCCGTTCTTGGCTTTGAAACCGTCCGCTTTTAATGGGGTCAGGAAAATGTTCCCCAAACAGAAATCCTTTCCCCAAAGGGGTTTCTGGATTGAATTAATGTCTGACGTGAGGGAATGCGGATGCTGAGAAGCCGAGACAAAAAGAGAAACTCGACAGTCCCTGTCGGAGAAAACGGAATTCTGAAACGCTGTCTCTGATTCTCATTCCACCGATGTTGCCTGACCTTCTCAGTTCCTCCTGCAGTCTCGTGTTTTGTTTTTGACTGAAAGTTCATTTCATCTTTTGCGATGAAACACCTAGACTCGCCGTGTGCAGATATTTAACCCTTTCGAATCACTGTGAAATGATTGGATTCAAACAAACTCTGCGATAATTCACTCTTTCTCTGCTCCACAGGCAGACAGACCTGGGAAGTGAAGCTGTCAGTGTGGTTCTGTATTCGTGGGCCGAGTGGTTAATGCGATGGACTTGAAATCCATTGCGCTTTCCCCACGCAGGTGTGAACCCCGCCGACTACAAAATGAGAAATGTCGCCGAAAAGAAAGGGAGCTTGCTCCCCGGCTTCTTCTTTAAGATTCAAATCAGTGGAGGGGGAAAAATATTTCACTCACATTGGGAGTGGTGGGAAACTGTAACCCACTGCCTGTTCGAGTGGAACAAGCAGATACACGCAGAGCTTCTTTTGAGGCTATGAGCCAAGTGTTTGGAAATGAGACTAGAACAGTGAGGGGCTGGAAATCGTGATCGAAATGAAGCAGGCACCTGAGGACAAGGGTGTTTCCTTTGCCAGTGAAAGATACTGCTTCACAAAGTTGTGACTGTGGAAGGGAAGCAGTGACACTGATTATCTTTGGTTGTTGACCTTGTGACTGTTCCCATTGCTGCGCATGTCCGTGTTAACGTCAGAACTCTGCAGCATGGTGGCGTAAGATACGCAAAGGGCCGGGGCGCAATGGATGACGCATCTGAGTCCACCTAACTGTTTGAAATGCAGCTCACAGCTTCTTCACACACCCCAATTAATCTTTCTCATTGTCCTGAAGCCGGCAAACGGTTTGAATTCCCGATCTGCGGGAATGAGAATCTTCTCATTGTCTCGCGTCAATAAATATCTCTGAGAACATCGGAGTCAAGTCACAGCGTTGTCAGATGAGAGGAAGCTGAAATAACCCCACACGCTGCTGACGGGCACGTTTTACTTTTCCCAACCCACCGCCCCAACCACTGCGGCTCCTGGGAGTGGAAAGGAAACAATCACCAAAACCCAGTCTTGGCTTTGTGAGTCTTCAGAAAATAAGCAAACGTTCATCCCTTCGGATTTTCTATCCTGGGCTGACAGGGATGGGTTTTGTCACTCTTTTGTAGGACATTACAAGTGGAAGTTTTGCAGAAAAGTACCACAATGCAATCTGATTAATCAGGACCTGGATGTTTTCGGTCTTTGAATGTAAGTATTGTGCTCCAGAACATTGGTGTTCACAGTTTATAATACTTATCTTCCCAGTCCCCTGTATCACTTGTCGAAAATGTTTAATTTGCGTCTTGTAATCCTTTCACTGTCTGCTAAAGAGGCAAGTGTTTGCGTGTTTTACCTAAGTTATGTTGACCTTGCATACCTCGAGCCTCAAGCTAATTTCACGAGAAACCTTCTCCAGTTCAAAAGCAAACTGTTAGTGATGGCTCTGTTTCTTGTCACGTATCCAATTTCAGATCGATGTTGTTAATGACCCTTTTATTCCTTCAGATCCACGTTTCGCTAGATCCACAGGGCTAGAACAGAACTGTCACCAAATACATTTACCAATTTACATTCATCCTAACGATTGTCCAGAGACAGTCCAGACAACGTCCTCTTGTTGTAGAGGCCGGGAGATTGACTCTGATGTTCTCGGGGTATGAACTGATCTGAGACATTGAAAGAATTGTCGTTCCTGCACATCAGGAATTCAAACCCCTTCTCTCCTCCGAGCCAATGAGAGAACTCGGGAACAGGCAAAACACTGAAAGGCTGGAAGGGCGACGGCCCCGGAGCACAAAGCTAGTTCCTCGTGACATGGATGTGTCTGCAGACTGTCCCCGGTGTCTCCACAATGAATGTCCCAGGCTTTATTATGTAAAAGTAAAACTGATAGACGACAATTGTAATTCTCGGTGGGGCCGGCTGAATTATGAACTCACTAACAGCCTCCCCTAAGCGATGGTGCGGCCCACACTCGCACGTGCCTCTGTGGCGCAATTGGTTAGCGCGTTCGGCTGTTAACCGAAAGGTTGGTGGTTCGAGCCCACCCAGGGGCGGTGTGTTTGCTGCCCGTTCTTGGCTTTGAAACCGTCCGCTTTTAATGGGGTCAGGAAAATGTTCCCCAAACAGAAATCCTTTCCCCAAAGGGGTTTCTGGATTGAATTAATGTCTGACGTGAGGGAATGCGGATGCTGAGAAGCCGAGACAAAAAGAGAAACTCGACAGTCCCTGTCGGAGAAAACGGAATTCTGAAACGCTGTCTCTGATTCTCATTCCACCGATGTTGCCTGACCTTCTCAGTTCCTCCTGCAGTCTCGTGTTTTGTTTTTGACTGAAAGTTCATTTCATCTTTTGCGATGAAACACCTAGACTCGCCGTGTGCAGATATTTAACCCTTTCGAATCACTGTGAAATGATTGGATTCAAACAAACTCTGCGATAATTCACTCTTTCTCTGCTCCACAGGCAGACAGACCTGGGAAGTGAAGCTGTCAGTGTGGTTCTGTATTCGTGGGCGGAGTGGTTAATGCGATGGACTTGAAATCCATTGCGCTTTCCCCACGCAGGTGTGGACCCCGCCGACTACAAAATGAGAAATGTCGCCGAAAAGAAAGGGAGCTTGCTCCCCGGCTTCTTCTTTAAGATTCAAATCAGTGGAGGGGGAAAAATATTTCACTCACATTGGGAGTGGTGGGAAACTGTAACCCACTGCCTGTTCGAGTGGAACAAGCAGATACACGCAGAGCTTCTTTTGAGGCTATGAGCCAAGTGTTTGGAAATGAGACTAGAACAGTGAGGGGCTGGAAATCGTGATCGAAATGAAGCAGGCACCTGAGGACAAGGGTGTTTCCTTTGCCAGTGAAAGATACTGCTTCACAAAGTTGTGACTGTGGAAGGGAAGCAGTGACACTGATTATCTTTGGTTGTTGACCTTGTGACTGTTCCCATTGCTGCGCATGTCCGTGTTAACGTCAGAACTCTGCAGCATGGTGGCGTAAGATACGCAAAGGGCCGGGGCGCAATGGATGACGCATCTGAGTCCACCTAACTGTTTGAAATGCAGCTCACAGCTTCTTCACACACCCCAATTAATCTTTCTCATTGTCCTGAAGCCGGCAAACGGTTTGAATTCCCGATCTGCGGGAATGAGAATCTTCTCATTGTCTCGCGTCAATAAATATCTCTGAGAACATCGGAGTCAAGTCACAGCGTTGTCAGATGAGAGGAAGCTGAAATAACCCCACACGCTGCTGACGGGCACGTTTTACTTTTCCCAACCCACCGCCCCAACCACTGCGGCTCCTGGGAGTGGAAAGGAAACAATCACCAAAACCCAGTCTTGGCTTTGTGAGTCTTCAGAAAATAAGCAAACGTTCATCCCTTCGGATTTTCTATCCTGGGCTGACAGGGATGGGTTTTGTCACTCTTTTGTAGGACATTACAAGTGGAAGTTTTGCAGAAAAGTACCACAATGCAATCTGATTAATCAGGACCTGGATGTTTTCGGTCTTTGAATGTAAGTATTGTGCTCCAGAACATTGGTGTTCACAGTTTATAATACTTATCTTCCCAGTCCCCTGTATCACTTGTCGAAAATGTTTAATTTGCGTCTTGTAATCCTTTCACTGTCTGCTAAAGAGGCAAGTGTTTGCGTGTTTTACCTAAGTTATGTTGACCTTGCATACCTCGAGCCTCAAGCTAATTTCACGAGAAACCTTCTCCAGTTCAAAAGCAAACTGTTAGTGATGGCTCTGTTTCTTGTCACGTATCCAATTTCAGATCGATGTTGTTAATGACCCTTTTATTCCTTCAGATCCACGTTTCGCTCACAGGGCTAGAACAGAACTGTCACCAAATACATTTACCAATCTACATTCATCCTAACGATTGTCCAGAGACAGTCCAGACAACGTCCTCTTGTTGTAGAGGCCGGGAGATTGACTCTGATGTTCTCGGGGTATGAACTGATCTGAGACATTGAAAGAATTGTCGTTCCTGCACATCAGGAATTCAAACCCCTTCTCTCCTCCGAGCCAATGAGAGAACTCGGGAACAGGCAAAACACTGAAAGGCTGGAAGGGCGACGGCCCCGGAGCACAAAGCTAGTTCCTCGTGACATGGATGTGTCTGCAGACTGTCCCCGGTGTCTCCACAATGAATGTCCCAGGCTTTATTATGTAAAAGTAAAACTGATAGACGACAATTGTAATTCTCGGCGGGGCCGGCTGAATTATGAACTCACTAACAGCCTCCCCTAAGCGATGGTGCAGCCCACACTCGCACCTGCCTCTGTGGCGCAATTGGTTAGCGCGTTCGGCTGTTAACCGAAAGGTTGGTGGTTCGAGCCCACCCAGGGGCGGTGTGTTTGCTGCCCGTTCTTGGCTTTGAAACCGTCCGCTTTTAATGGGGTCAGGAAAATGTTCCCCAAACAGAAATCCTTTCCCCAAAGGGGTTTCTGGATTGAATTAATGTCTGACGTGAGGGAATGCGGATGCTGAGAAGCCGAGACAAAAAGAGAAACTCGACAGTCCCTGTCGGAGAAAACGGAATTCTGAAACGCTGTCTCTGATTCTCATTCCACCGATGTTGCCTGACCTTCTCAGTTCCTCCTGCAGTCTCGTGTTTTGTTTTTGACTGAAAGTTCATTTCATCTTTTGCGATGAAACACCTAGACTCGCCGTGTGCAGATATTTAACCCTTTCGAATCACTGTGAAATGATTGGATTCAAACAAACTCTGCGATAATTCACTCTTTCTCTGCTCCACAGGCAGACAGACCTGGGAAGTGAAGCTGTCAGTGTGGTTCTGTATTCGTGGGCGGAGTGGTTAATGCGATGGACTTGAAATCCATTGCGCTTTCCCCACGCAGGTGTGAACCCCGCCGACTACAAAATGAGAAATGTCGCCGAAAAGAAAGGCATACCTCGAGCCTCAAGCTAATTTCACGAGAAACCTTCTCCAGTTCAAAAGCAAACTGTTAGTGATGGCTCTGTTTCTTGTCACGTATCCAATTTCAGATCGATGTTGTTAATGACCCTTTTATTCCTTCAGATCCACGTTTCGCTCACAGGGCTAGAACAGAAGTGTCACCAAATACATTTACCAATCTACATTCATCCTAACGATTGTCCAGAGACAGTCCAGACAACGTCCTCTTGTTGTAGAGGCCGGGAGATTGACTCTGATGTTCTCGGGGTATGAACTGATCTGAGACATTGAAAGAATTGTCGTTCCTGCACATCAGGAATTCAAACCCCTTCTCTCCTCCGAGCCAATGAGAGAACTCGGGAACAGGCAAAACACTGAAAGGCTGGAAGGGCGACGGCCCCGGAGCACAAAGCTAGTTCCTCGTGACATGGATGTGTCTGCAGACTGTCCCCGGTGTCTCCACAATGAATGTCCCAGGCTTTATTATGTAAAAGTAAAACTGATAGACGACAATTGTAATTCTCGGCGCGGCCGGCTGAATTATGAACTCACTACCAGCCTCCCCTAAGCGATGGTGCAGCCCACACTCGCACCTGCCTCTGTGGCGCAATTGGTTAGCGCGTTCGGCTGTTAACCCAAAGGTTGGTGGTTCGAACCCACCCAGGGGCGGTGTGTTTGCTGCACGTTCTTGGCTTTGAGGTCGTCCGCTTTTAATGGGGTCAGGAAAATGTTCCCCAAACAGAAATCCTTTCCCCAAAGGGGTTTCTGGATTGAATTAATGTCTGACGTGAGGGAATGCGGATGCTGAGAAGCCGAGACAAAAAGAGAAACTCGACAGTCCCTGTCGGAGAAAACGGAATTCTGAAACGCTGTCTCTGATTCTCATTCCACCGATGTTGCCTGACCTTCTCAGTTCCTCCTGCAGTCTCGTGTTTTGTTTTTGACTGAAAGTTCATTTCATCTTTTGCGATGAAACACCTAGACTCGCCGTGTGCAGATATTTAACCCTTTCGAATCACTGTGAAATGATTGGATTCAAACAAACTCTGCGATAATTCACTCTTTCTCTGCTCCACAGGCAGACAGACCTGGGAAGTGAAGCTGTCAGTGTGGTTCTGTATTCGTGGGCCGAGTGGTTAATGCGATGGACTTGAAATCCATTGCGCTTTCCCCACGCAGGTGTGAACCCTGCCGACTACAAAATGTGAAATGTCGTCGAAAAGAAAGGGAGCTTGCTTCCCGGCTTCTTCTTTAAGATTCAAATCAGTGGAGGGGGAAAAATATTTCACTCACATTGGGAGTGGTGGGAAACTGCAACCCACTGCCTGTTCGGGTGGAACAAGCAGATACACGCAGAGCTTCTTTTGAGGCTATGAGCCAAGTGTTTGGAAATGAGACTAGAACAGTGAGGGGCTGGAAATCGTGATCAAAATGAAGCAGGCACCTGAGGACAAGGGTGTTTCCTTTGCCAGTGAAAGATACTGCTTCACAAAGTTGGGACTGTGGAAGGGAATCAGTGACGCTGATTATCTTTGGTTGTTGACCTTGTGACTGTTCCCATTGCTGCGCATGTCCGTGTTAACGTCAGAACTCTGCAGCATGGTGGCGTAAGATACGCAAAGGGCCGGGGCGCAATGGATGACGCATCTGAGTCCACCTAACTGTTTGAAATGCAGCTCACAGCTTCTTCACACACCCCAATTAATCTTTCTCATTGTCCTGAAGCCGGCAAACGGTTTGAATTCCCGATCTGCGGGAATGAGAATCTTCTCATTGTCTCGCGTCAATAAATATCTCTGAGAACATCGGAGTCAAGTCACAGCGTTGTCAGATGAGAGGAAGCTGAAATAACCCCACACGCTGCTGACGGGCACGTTTTACTTTTCCCAACCCACTGCCCCAACCACTGCGGCTCCTGGGAGTGGAAAGGAAACAATCACCAAAACCCAGTCTTGGCTTTGTGAGTCTTCAGAAAATAAGCAAACGTTCATCCCTTCGGATTTTCTATCCTGGGCTGACAGGGATGGGTTTTGTCACTCTTTTGTAGGACATTACAAGTGGAAGTTTTGCAGAAAAGTACCACAATGCAATCTGATTGATCAGGACCTGGATGTTTTCGGTCTTTGAATGTAAGTATTGTGCTCCAGAACATTGGTGTTCACAGTTTATAATACTTATCTTCCCAGTCCCCTGTATCACTTGTCGAAAATGTTTAATTTGCGTCTTGTAATCCTTTCACTGTCTGCTAAAGAGGCAAGTGTTTGCGTGTTTTACCTAAGTTATGTTGACCTTGCATACCTCGAGCCTCAAGCTAATTTCACGAGAAACCTTCTCCAGTTCAAAAGCAAACTGTTAGTGATGGCTCTGTTTCTTGTCACGTATCCAATTTCAGATCGATGTTGTTAATGACCCTTTTATTCCTTCAGATCCACGTTTCGCTCACAGGGCTAGAACAGAAGTGTCACCAAATACATTTACCAATCTACATTCATCCTAACGATTGTCCAGAGACAGTCCAGACAACGTCCTCTTGTTGTAGAGGCCGGGAGATTGACTCTGATGTTCTCGGGGTATGAACTGATCTGAGACATTGAAAGAATTGTCGTTCCTGCACATCAGGAATTCAAACCCCTTCTCTCCTCCGAGCCAATGAGAGAACTCGGGAACAGGCAAAACACTGAAAGGCTGGAAGGGCGACGGCCCCGGAGCACAAAGCTAGTTCCTCGTGACATGGATGTGTCTGCAGACTGTCCCCGGTGTCTCCACAATGAATGTCCCAGGCTTTATTATGTAAAAGTAAAACTGATAGACGACAATTGTAATTCTCGGCGGGGCCGGCTGAATTATGAACTCACTAACAGCCTCCCCTAAGCGATGGTGCAGCCCACACTCGCACCTGCCTCTGTGGCACAATTGGTTAGCGCGTTCGGCTGTTAACCCAAAGGATGGTGGTTCGAGCCCACCCAGGGGCGGTGTGTTTGCTGCACGTTCTTGGCTTTGAGGCCGTCCGCTTTTAATGGGGTCAGGAAAATGTTCCCCAAACAGAAATCCTTTCCCCAAAGGGGTTTCTGGATTGAATTAATGTCTGACGTGAGGGAATGCGGATGCTGAGAAGCCGAGACAAAAAGAGAAACTCGACAGTCCCTGTCGGAGAAAACGGAATTCTGAAACGTTGTCTCTGATTCTCATTCCACCGATGTTGCCTGACCTTCTCAGTTCCTCCTGCAGTCTCGTGTTTTGTTTTTGACTGAAAGTTCATTTCATCTTTTGCGATGAAACACCTAGACTCGCCGTGTGCAGATATTTAACCCTTTCGAATCACTGTGAAATGATTGGATTCAAACAAACTCTGCGATAATTCACTCTTTCTCTGCTCCACAGGCAGACAGACCTGGGAAGTGAAGCTGTCAGTGTGGTTCTGTATTCGTGGGCGGAGTGGTTAATGCGATGGACTTGAAATCCATTGCGATTTCCCCACGCAGGTGTGAACCCCGCCGACCAGAAAATGAGAAATGTCGCCGAAAAGAAAGGCATACCTCGAGCCTCAAGCTAATTTCACGAGAAACCTTCTCCAGTTCAAAAGCAAACTGTTAGTGATGGCTCTGTTTCTTGTCACGTATCCAATTTCAGATCGATGTTGTTAATGACCCTTTTATTCCTTCAGATCCACGTTTCGCTCACAGGGCTAGAACAGAAGTGTCACCAAATACATTTACCAATCTACATTCATCCTAACGATTGTCCAGAGACAGTCCAGACAACGTCCTCTTGTTGTAGAGGCCGGGAGATTGACTCTGATGTTCTCGGGGTATGAACTGATCTGAGACATTGAAAGAATTGTCGTTCCTGCACATCAGGAATTCAAACCCCTTCTCTCCTCCGAGCCAATGAGAGAACTCGGGAACAGGCAAAACACTGAAAGGCTGGAAGGGCGACGGCCCCGGAGCACAAAGCTAGTTCCTCGTGACATGGATGTGTCTGCAGACTGTCCCCGGTGTCTCCACAATGAATGTCCCAGGCTTTATTATGTAAAAGTAAAACTGATAGACGACAATTGTAATTCTCGGCGCGGCCGGCTGAATTATGAACTCACTACCAGCCTCCCCTAAGCGATGGTGCAGCCCACACTCGCACCTGCCTCTGTGGCGCAATTGGTTAGCGCGTTCGGCTGTTAACCGAAAGGTTGGTGGTTCGAGCCCAACCAGGGGCCGTGTGTTTGCTGCACGTTCTTGGCTTTGAGGCTGTCCGCTTTTAATGGGGTCAGGAAAATGTTCCCCAAACAGAAATCCTTTCCCCAAAGGGGTTTCTGGATTGAATTAATGTCTGACGTGAGGGAATGCGGATGCTGAGAAGCCGAGACAAAAAGAGAAACTCGACAGTCCCTGTCGGAGAAAACGGAATTCTGAAACGCTGTCTCTGATTCTCATTCCACCGATGTTGCCTGACCTTCTCAGTTCCTCCTGCAGTCTCGTGTTTTGTTTTTGACTGAAAGTTCATTTCATCTTTTGCGATGAAACACCTAGACTCGCCGTGTGCAGATATTTAACCCTTTCGAATCACTGTGAAATGATTGGATTCAAACAAACTCTGCGATAATTCACTCTTTCTCTGCTCCACAGGCAGACAGACCTGGGAAGTGAAGCTGTCAGTGTGGTTCTGTATTCGTGGGCCGAGTGGTTAATGCGATGGACTTGAAATCCATTGCGCTTTCCCCACGCAGGTGTGAACCCTGCCGACTACAAAATGTGAAATGTCGTCGAAAAGAAAGGGAGCTTGCTTCCCGGCTTCTTCTTTAAGATTCAAATCACTGGAGGGGGAAAAATATTTCACTCACATTGGGAGTGGTGGGAAACTGTAACCCACTGCCTGTTCGGGTGGAACAAGCAGATACACGCAGAGCTTCTTTTGAGGCTATGAGCCAAGTGTTTGGAAATGAGACTAGAACAGTGAGGGGCTGGAAATCGTGATCAAAATGAAGCAGGCACCTGAGGACAAGGGTGTTTCCTTTGCCAGTGAAAGATACTGCTTCACAAAGTTGGGACTGTGGAAGGGAATCAGTGACGCTGATTATCTTTGGTTGTTGACCTTGTGACTGTTCCCATTGCTGCGCATGTCCGTGTTAACGTCAGAACTCTGCAGCATGGTGGCGTAAGATACGCAAAGGGCCGGGGCGCAATGGATGACGCATCTGAGTCCACCTAACTGTTTGAAATGCAGCTCACAGCTTCTTCACACACCCCAATTAATCTTTCTCATTGTCCTGAAGCCGGCAAACGGTTTGAATTCCCGATCTGCGGGAATGAGAATCTTCTCATTGTCTCGCGTCAATAAATATCTCTGAGAACATCGGAGTCAAGTCACAGCGTTGTCAGATGAGAGGAAGCTGAAATAACCCCACACGCTGCTGACGGGCACGTTTTACTTTTCCCAACCCACCGCCCCAACCACTGCGGCTCCTGGGAGTGGAAAGGAAACAATCACCAAAACCCAGTCTTGGCTTTGTGAGTCTTCAGAAAATAAGCAAACGTTCATCCCTTCGGATTTTCTATCCTGGGCTGACAGGGATGGGTTTTGTCACTCTTTTGTAGGACATTACAAGTGGAAGTTTTGCAGAAAAGTACCACAATGCAATCTGATTGATCAGGACCTGGATGTTTTCGGTCTTTGAATGTAAGTATTGTGCTCCAGAACATTGGTGTTCACAGTTTATAATACTTATCTTCCCAGTCCCCTGTATCACTTGTCGAAAATGTTTAATTTGCGTCTTGTAATCCTTTCACTGTCTGCTAAAGAGGCAAGTGTTTGCGTGTTTTACCTAAGTTATGTTGACCTTGCATACCTCGAGCCTCAAGCTAATTTCACGAGAAACCTTCTCCAGTTCAAAAGCAAACTGTTAGTGATGGCTCTGTTTCTTGTCAGATGTGCAGATTTACGCTGGGAAGGCGAGAGAATGAAACGAATAGAGACACACGTTGACTTAAGTGTAGAACCAGCAGAGCGAAGGTGGGCCGCATGGCCTCCGTCTGCGCTGCGACACATGTTGTGATTCAGTGTGAAATCACAGTTCGACCAACAGAATGTGGGAATTTAGTAAAAACGTTTCTATTTACACAGCCTCCATACGTCTGCGATACAGCATTTTACACGACAGCAGCGGAGGTCTTTGACATCAGTCTCGAACGTGCATGCCGCTTGCCAGATGAAAACCTGAAGTGCTCTGTGGGCAGCGGTCACACAAGCAGAGTGGCGCAGCGGGAGCGTGGTCGTTGGATCGAAACCATCCTCTACTATTGTTCAATGCTACCTCGAGCTGCTTTACCTTGGATCGGCGCTGTCTTCTGAATGGCATGTAGCATATCCGTGCACTCGCCAACTCCACTCCATTCAAGGGGCATGGTTTTAGAGGTCTCAGTGGCATTCTGTTCTTCAGCGGTTTTCTCTGAACTGAATCGCAAAACCAGTTCTCTGCGATGCCAATCAGCTGGTCAAGTTGAAACAAATGCCTTGCGTTTTCGTCCATTCCCTGCAGTAATTCGCCACCCTGGTTCAGACGTGAATGACAAGCATGTCAAATACCTCATCACGACTCAGACACAGTTCCCCAACGATTCGGACGGATCCCACCGATTGTGAGTAACCTCAGAGAGAGAGAGACAGGCAGTCGCCGTGGACTCGATGGGCTGAACGGCTTGTGTCTACTCGAGAATGGTGCTACGTGTTTATGCCGTCCCACTGCCTGTCTCTGGGACAGAGAGGCTGAGGGAGCAAAGTGGTTCATTTTTAACTGTCCCTTCCGTGTTGGACTGCCTGCAGTCCCTCAGCTCAGGGCCGTGGGGAGGACTCTCAGTGAGTGAAGGTTTCACTCGGATTCTCTTCATCTGGGACACTTGGGGCTCAGATGTTAACTGCTGCGCGGTAGCAACAAAGAAAGCGATGCCCACTTTGCAATAGACTTTCCGTAAGATTGCTGCGTGAAGACGATTTCTGAACACCAACAAGGATGCACAACAATGTGAATTTACCTGGGCGAAGAGTCCTCGGTGTCCATTTCTTTCTGTCCTGCCAGCACAGCATCTTTCTATCTCTCCGATAACAGACCTTTGGAGAAAGTTCACAATCAAAGTTGTTCATGTTCCCCGCGTTAGTATAACTGACACCTCTCACCCCAAGGGTTTCAGAGAGAGAGGGAGAAAGAGAGAGAGAGAGAGCAGAAGAGCGAATGGACTCTACCCTCCACCAACCCTAAATCCGCCCCCCCCCCTCCTCCCAGAACAACGTGCAAGTAGAAATAAACTGGTTTAATTATCTCCCAGTGGAGGTAGTCCAGTTCCTGGGGATGAGACAAACATCAGCGCCCCGGGGACAGAATGGCAAGCAGATTTTCTGGAAACGCTTTGCTGCTTGCAATTCTTGGAGCAATGTGGAATGTACTTCACACTGAGCAAGTTTCAGCTGGCTCAGAGTCTCCAATGTACATTGCTGTGTTTGCCGCCAGCTCAGAGAGAGAGAACAATAGGAAGGACGTAGGAGTGAATAACGATCCGCGTGAGAGGGCGAATAGCTGCTCATGGAGACTGTTAGTGGCTAACAATACGTAGTGTGTCATAGCAGACGAGGTGATAACAAGGAGTCGTTTGTGTGGTAGGGGTCAAGGACATGGGGGAGTTCAGGCCCTAAATTTCTGGAACTCGATATTGAAGACCGGAGGGCTGGAAGGTCTCCAAGTGGAAAATGAGGTGTTGTTCTTTCATCTGGAGCTAGAACACTGCTGCAAGCCTGAGACAGAGATGTCGGCCAGGGAACAGGGTGATGTGTTAAAGTGGCAGACAACCGCCAGGTCAGGGCCTTTTTCCTCCGGGCAGAACCGGGATGTTCTGCGAAGCAGTCACCTAGTTTATGCTTCATGCTACATTGGGGAAACGACACTGTGAGCAGCGAATGCAGTGGACTAGGTTGTGGCAAAAGTGCTGCTTCACCTGGCAGGTATGTTTGAGCCCTTGGATATTCTGGAGGGGGCAGGTAAATGGGCAGGTGTTACACATTCGGCGGTTGCAGGCGAAAGCGACTTGGCACAATGGGAGGTGGGTGTGGGGTGTTGCGAGTGAAGGAAGAGTGGACCCGAAGTGTAACCCCTGGCACAACGGGTGTGTGTTGGGTCCATAACCCATTCTCTCCTATTCACTCAATGTCGTCTTTAGCAACTTTCCCTTATAACTGCGCTCTGTTCTGCACCTCGCCTTCTCATCTGCTTCCGAAAAAAGCTTGGGGCATAAATATTTCACAGTGATATACTGATCCAATGTGCACAGTCGAGTTGATACACTTGTGGAGATCTGTGTGGTCTTCTCCTGTTCTCTGTATCCCATGGTGAGGAGGGTAATGCTTGTCACTGGCCGCTCGGGTGTCAGAGACGAGTTTTAACCTTCCCTTCCGTGTTGGATTGCCTGCAGGCCCTCAGCTCAGGGTCGTGGGGATGACTCTCAGTGAGTGAAGGTTTCACTCGGATTCTCTTCATCTGGGACACTTGGGGCTCTCAAAAAGAGAGGTTGGGCTGTCTGGAGTACGAACGAGGCTGAAAACACGGAAGTGAAATGGTTGGAGATAGTGTTGAACAGGTTGACGTGAGCTGTGCGGTGTTTGAGGAATGTCAGCAATGAAGGTAGTTTGCAAAATTGGGTCAGCTTTCCTCAGAGAACCGAAGTTTTCCAAGTCATGTGGGACCGAGAAAAAGGAAGATAAAATGACATTATAAAGGACGTTTTCGTGCAGAGAGTGGTTCGGGTCAGATTTACACAGTTGCGCTGGCTCCCTTGTGGAGCTCTGAGTTGTTTCGTGCTCTTCTGTCGGTGTGTTCTGACCTCATGTGAAACCTCTTCTCCCAGGTGGTAATGAACTGGTGAAGTTGAAACACATGACTTGCTGTTTTTGTCCATTTCCTGCGGTAAAGAAACAGACGCCCGTGTAACAAAATACTTTCTGCAGGATTGCTGTGTCAAGGCAAATTCTGAACACCAAACAGGCTGCACAAGAAGGCACTCGTATCAATTTACCTGAGGGAAGACTCTCCGGTGTCCATTTCTGTCTGTCCCGATAGCACATCACCTTTCCATTTCTCCCATAACAGACCTTTGGAACAAGTTCAAAGTTGTCATTTGATGCATTCGTGTCAATGACGTCTCCTACCCCCTGTGATAGTGAGAGGGAGCAGAAGAGCGAATGGGCTCTGCCTTCCACCAGCACAGCTTGTAAGTAGAAACAAAATGGATCAATTATCCGCTAGTGGAGAGAGCCCGGTCCCTGGGGACGGGACAAACAGCAGTGTCCTGGGAACAGGGAGACAGATTGAAAAGCAGATGTTCTTGAAACTCGTTGCTGCTTGAAATTCTGGGAGCAATGTACAATGTATTTCATGCTGAGCAAGTCTCAGCTGCTTCTGGAGCTGGCTGCGCCCATGGCATGTAGCTCGTTGGTCTCAGGATATGAACAGGTTGACGTGAATGGTGCCGTGCCTGAGGAGTGTCAACAATGAAGGTAGATTGGAAAGTTGGGACAGATCTCCTTGGACCTGTGGTTCTGTGGAGGAGGATCATAAGACACAGAATATAGAATAAAAGATTATAGTGTCATGCAACATAAATGATATATTGAAGAAACCTAGATTGCTGTTGAGTCTTTCATCTTTTAAAACGGGTTGTAGATTTCGATTCATTCATCTGTAAACCCCAGAACTTTTTAAAAGTCACATTCTCCAGGTAACCTAAGGTTCAATAAAAGGTGGTGACACCTCAGGTCAGACAATGCATGAAAGCTGTGAGGGTAGGGTCTGTCTGCATCCTTATCTTGAGTGAGACTGGTTCTATTTCCAAATATATAATCCTGCAAACGCAGATTCACCCCAAAGACTTCTATATGTGAGTGCATGCATGAGAGAGAGTGGGTGAGTTTGCGTGTGCATGCTGGATATGATGTGTGTGTGTGTGTGTGTGTGTGTGTGTGTGTGTGTGTGTGAGAGAGAGAGAGAGAGAGATGGAATATAAGCATCTGAGATGGTGTGTGCGTGGGTTTGAGTGTGGGGATGTATTACTGTGTGTCTGAGAGAGAGCAGGTCTATCAGAGAGGGTCTGCACGAGCGTGTGAGTATGTAAGAGAGTGTGCTTGTGTGTGTGAGAGTGTATTGTGTAGGTGGGTCTCCTGTAGTGTGACATGAACCCAGCGTCTCGGCTGAGGCCATCCTCATGTGTTCTAAACTTGGCTATCAGCCTCTGCTCGGCCACTAGATCAAAGAGGGCTGAGGCACGAGAAAGGATGGGCGGGGGCACTGGTGGTGGTGGAGAAGGGAGAGAAATGGAGAGGGGCAGAGGTTGGGGAGTAGAGAATGACCGGGGTTCAGAGGGTTGGGGAGAGAATCGGGGTGCAGTGTGAAAAGGGGAGAAAGGGCAGGGGGCAGTGGGTGGGGAGAAAATGGACAAGGGGCAGAATGTGAAGCGAGAGACAGCACAAATCCCACCTTCCCCAGGACTGGTGTCAGTGTCCCACGAACTGGAACCCACTCGTCCCATAGCAGATTTAAGGCAATCCTTTTTCAATATAAGCATGGCTAAGGCATATCATCCCTGCAGGCCATCACATCGACCTTCCCAACAGCATCCCACCCAGACCCACTCGATTAAGCCAGTTCCCCATGGCTATTTTCTGATGAAGGGTTTTGCCCAAAACATCGAATATCCTGCTCCTCAGATGCTGCCTGACCTGCTGTGCTTTTCCAGCACACAGTCTCGACCCTAATCTCCAGCATCTGCAGTCCTCACCTTCGCACTGTAAGGGATGTATGTTATATTCTTAGTCTTTTAAATCTTTTAAAATCTTTTCCCCTCACCCTAAACCTATACCCTGTAGTTTTGGAATACCTCTACCCTGAGGAAAGGACAGAAACATTGAGCAGCCAGACAAAATGCAAAAGGAATAACATGTCAAGGCACAGGGAAAAAAACATTTCGACAAAAAATTGCTTTGGTATTTTTCTCTCGTATTCGCAGTTGGACACTTAAAATTTGTCATGATGTGGAGGTGCCCGTGATGGACTGGGGTGTACCAAGTTAAAAATCACACAACACCAGGTTACAGTCCAATCGGCTTGTTTGGAAGCACTAGCTTTCGGAGCGCCGCTCCTTCATCAGGCGGTGGTGGAGTATAAGATCATAAATTCTGTGTCTTACGATCTTACACTCCACAATCACCCGGTGAAGGAGCAGCGCTCTGAAAGCTAGTGCTTCCAAATCAGTCTGTTGGACTATAACCAGGTGTTTTGTGATTTTTAACTTTAAAATTTGTAACAACTTCCTGCATACTGAGCATGCTCCGCGGTGTCAGCAAGCACTGCGCATGACCGCCGGTGTCAGCAAAACACTGCGCACATTCCTTGGTGCCCGCAGAAACTGTGCGTCAGCTCCTTTCCATTCACCAATGAAGAACCTTGGAGGACCGGAAAGAGACTGGTCCTCCTGCCAATCAGAGCCGGCCATTGTCGAAATGTGGCGATTGGACCGTGAGCTCTGAAGCTGCTGCTGCTCCTTCCTCTGTGAACTTTACCCCAGACTGTAACTTCCTTCCTCTGTCTAACTTTTGTAAGTACAACAGTCTGTTTATGACCACTTTTTCCATTTTTTGTTTCATTCTGGGGTTCAATTGTTAACATGCAGCAACTGAAAGGAAAGAGTGAATTGAGGCGTGGGGGAGGGGACAGACTCTGGAAAAGTTGATCCAGGTCTGTGTCTCAATTTGCAAACACATGGCAAATGAATTGACACAATCTAAAGCTTTTGATATTAAAAAACGCAGAGAAGAGGCGCATTGTTTAAATGGTGATTTGTTGAGATGTGGCGAAAGTGAGATGATGGAGATCAGAGTTGAAAAGTGTGGCGCTGGAAAAGCACAGGTCAGTCAGCAACTGAGGAGGAGGAGAGTCAATGTTTTGGGCACGAGCCCTTCATCAGGAATGATGTGTGGATGGACAGAGGGGCCTCAGCGTCCTTCTACACCAGTCACTGTCTGTTGTCAGACAGGAGCAGCAAGCAATCAGCAAGGCAAGTGATATATTAGCAAGAGAAGTTGGGTTCACAAGTGGCGATGTCTTCCTGCAGTTAGGTCAGTCATTGAATGTATTCAACGCTGAGTTCATTTGACTTTGAAGAACAAAGAAGTGGATGGGTATTGGGGAAGGTAAGAAACTGGTTTTAAGACCAGTATAGAACAGTTACAGAGTCATACAGCACAGAAACAGACCATTAAGTCCAACTAGTCCATGCTGACTGTGTTCTGAAACTAAACTAGTCCCACCTGCCAGTGTTTGGTCCAGACTCTCTGAACCTTTCCTATTACAATTGCAACATTTAAGAGGCATTTGGATGGGTATATGAATAGGAAGGGTTTGGAGGGATATCGGCCGGGTGCTGGCAGGTGGGACTAGATTGGGTTGGGATATCTGGTCAGCAGGCACGGGTTGGACCGAAGGGTCTGTTTCCATGCTGTACATCTCTATGACTCTATGTAATTATCCCAATGCCTTTTAAACATCTGCATCCACCACCTCCTCTGGACATTGATACCACATGAGAACTATTCTCTGTCTTAAAATAAAAAAGGTGCCCCTCATGTCTTTTTAAAACGCCATCCCATACTCCTAATTTCTTCGTCTCCGCCGCATCTGCTCCCAGGAGGACCAGTTCCAATACAGTAAAACCCAAATGGCCTCCTTCTTCAAAGACCGCAATTTCCCCCCAGACGTGATCGATGATGCCCTCCACTGCATCTCCTCCACTTCCTGCTCCTCCGCCCTTGAGCCCCGCCCCTCCAATCGCCACCAGGACAGAACCCCACTGGTCCTCACCTACCACCCCACCAACCTACACCCGGACTAACCAACCCAACCACCCGTGGCTCAACACTTCAACTCCTCCTCCCACTCCACCAAGGACATGCAGGTCCTGGGACTCCATCGTCAGACCATAGCAACACGACGGCTGGAGGAAGAGCACCTCATCTTTCGCCTAGGAACCCTCCAACCACAAGGGATGAACCTAGATTTCTCCAGTTTCCTCATTTCCCCTCCCCCCACCTTGTCTCAGTCAAATCCCTCAAACTCGGCACCGCCTTCCTAACCTGCAATCTTCTTCCTGACATCTCCGTCCCCACCCCCTCTCCGGCCTATCACCCTCACCTTGACCTCCTTCCACCTATCGCATTTCCAATGCCCCTCCCCAAGTCCCTCCTCCCTACCTTTTATCTTAACCTGCTGGACACACTTTCCTCATTCCTGAAGAAGGGCTCATGCCAGAAATGTCGATTCCCCTGCTCTTTGGATGCTGCCTGACCTGCTGCGCTTTTCCAGCAACACATTTTCAGTTCTGCAAGGAAGTGTACAAACAACTGAACAGGAACACGACAGGCAACTACCAGAAGATCTGACCAAAGAGCACAACCGTGAACTGACAGCATTCATCAAGACTTCTGATGCAATCCTTCCAGAAGCTCAGCATCCACAGACGAGTTGAATCCGTGAACATGTCAGTATTCTACACCAGCATTCCTCACGATCATGGCATCACGGTAACAGCCTCAGTACTCAATACCAACAACTCATCTGCTTCATTCTCAACCACAACATTTTCACCTTTAACAACCAGTTCTTCATCCAGACACATGGAACAGCCATGGGGACCAAATTTGCACTCCAGTATGCCAACGCTTTCATGCACAGGTTCGAACAAGGCTTTTTTTCTGCACAGGACCTCCAACCAACACTATACACTAGATATATGAATGACATTTCTTCCTCTGGACCCATGGTGAGGAGTCACTGAAACAACAATACTGTGGTATTAACAAGTTTCATCCCACCATCACACTCGTCACACTATTTAGTATCTGTCTCATTTTTGAACACATGCAGCTCTATCAAGGATGGATATCTCAGCACTTCTCTATACCGCAAACCCACGGATAACCTGACAGTGCTACACTTCTCTAGTGAAACATATTAAAACAGCCATTCCCTCTGGACAAGCCCTTCACATACACAGGATCTGTTCAGGTGAGGAGGAACATGACAGACACTTTACACAAGCGTGCTCTCATTAGAACGGGGTACAATGCTCAACTCATCAACTGCCAGTTCCATTGTGTCACAGCAAGAAACTGTAATGACTTCCTTTAGGAGACAGACATGAGCTGCAACCAAAATGGTACCCTTTGTTGTCCAGTACTTCTCAGGAGCCGAAACACTACGCCACGTTCTTCGCAGCCTGCAACACATTATTGATGAGGATGAGCACCTCGCCAAGACCTTCCCCATGCCTCCACTTCTCGCCTTCAAACAACCACCAAACTTTAAACAGATAATTGTTCGCAGAAAACCACCTAGCCTTCAGGACAACACGATACAACTCTGTCACGGCAGATGATGAAAGACGTATCAGAGTGTTGACACGCTTACCACCATTACACATGGGGACACCACCCACCATGAGTGCAGCAGGTACTCATGTGACTCAGCCAGCATTGTTTACCTCATACGTTGCAGGCAACGATGCCCTGAGTCTTGGTATATTGGTGAGACCGAGCAGAGGCTACAGCAACAAATGAATGGACACTGCACAACAATCACCAGCCAGGAGTGTTCCCTCCCAGTTGAACCTTGGACCTTCGGGTGACCATCCTTCAAGGTAGACTTCAGGATAGGCAAAAAAGGAAAGTGGCTGAGCAGAGACTGATAGCCAAGTTCAATACCCATGGAGGTGGCCTCAACCAGGACTGTGGGTTCATGTCACACTACAGGTGACGCCACTACTCTCTCTCTCTCTCTCACTCACTCACTCACTCACACACACACACCCTCTCACAGACTTATACCCCATTATACTCTCTCTCACACACATGATCACTCGGTTTCTCCTGCGCGCGCGTGCGCGCGCACACACACACACACACACACACAAGTTTGTGGGTTGAATTTGTACTTGCAGAATCGCATTTTATTTTGCACAAAAACGCATACACGTAAGATTCTGTAATACCACGATAGAAATAGAATCCGCCTGACCTAACATTGGGACACAGACAGACTTTAACTTAACACCTTCAATGCATTATCTGATTGAGATGACACCTATTGTTAAAAGCTATCTTGAGAACGTAACTTTTGAAAAGTTCTGGGATTTACAGATGTAGGAATCAAAACTAACATGGTCATTCTAAAAGATGGTAGAGGTCAGCTGAAGTTGTTTAATATTACATCCCATGACACTGCAATCCTGTTGCTATAAAGTCTGTGTGTTATGATTCTGCTCCACAACCAACCGATGAAGAAGCAGCGCTTAGAAAACTAGTGATTCCAAATAAACCTGTTGGACTAAAACCTGGCATTGTGTGAATTTTAACTTTGAAAATCTGTCAGTAATGCCAATATCTCCGTACTGCGCATGCTACTCGGTGTCAGCAACCCAGTGCGCATGTTCCACGGTGTCAGCAAAACATTACGCATACTCACGCAAAAGGCGGAAACACTCCGTGATCTTGTTTTGATGGACCAATGAGAAGCTCTGGAGGACCGGATGGAGACTGGTCCTCCTGCCAATCACGGCAAACCCATTGTCTGGATGCGGAAGTAGGACCATGAACTTCTGAAGTTGCTGCTGCTGCTGCTCCTCTCTCTCTGAATGAAGATTGAGCTTCACCCCAGACTGCAACTTCCTTCCTCTCTCCAACATCTGTGAGTACAGCACGCTCTTTTCTCAACCCCTTTTCCATTCAGGAACTGAAGGGAAACGGAGTGAATCCAGGGAGGGGAGAGACTCTGGGAAAGTTAGTCCAGGTCTTTTTTCAATGGAAAATACAGGAGAATTGACATTTCAGGCTCGAGCCTTGCATCAGAAATGATGTGTGGATGTACAAAGGAGTCTCTGCGTCCTTCTAATCCAGTCAGTGCAAGTTGTCAGACAAGTGCAGGAAGTAGTGAGCAAGGCAAGTGGGATATTAGCAAGAAGAATTGAGTTGAGAAGTGGGGACGCCTTCCTGCAGTTTGGGAGTAACTGAATATATCCAAGGCTGAGTTCATCTGATTTTCGAACAACAAAGAAGTGATGGTTATGGGGGAGGCAAGACCAGTACAAATCAGTTACAGAAACAGACCCTTCAGTCCAACTAATCCACGCTGACTATGTTCTCAAACTAAACTGGACCCACCTGCCTGTGTTTAACCTATATCCCTCTGAATCTTTTATATTGGAGTCATAGAGATGTACAGCACAGAAACAGACCCTTCGGTTCAATTTGTCCATGCCTACCAGTTATTCTAATGTAGTCTATTTGCCAGCCCCGGGCCCATATCCCTTCTATTATAGACCAATCCAAATGCCTTTTTAAATTCTGTAATTATACCAGTCTCCACCACTTCCTCTGGCTGGTCATTTCATATATACACTACTGTGTGAAAAGGCTCCCCTTAGAGGTTCACCTACCTCCCAACTCCTTTACTCAGTGCTGTAATCGATAAAGGAAAGCATACCTTCAAGGAACTATGAACCTGCACTCCAAGGTCTCTTTGTTCAGCAACACGCCCCAGGACCTTACCATAAAGTGTATATGTCCTGCTCTGATTTGCTTTTCCAAAATCCAGTGCTTCACATTTATTTAAAATCAACTTCATCATTCATGTACTAATCCAAATGTCTTTTAAATGTTCTAACTGTATCTGCATCCACCCCTTTGTCTGGAAATTCATTCCACACACAAACCACTCTCTTGGGGGCGGAATAAATGGAGACCGTCATGTCCTTTTATAATCTTTCTCCTCTCTTTCTTTCAAAATTTGCTCCGTAGTCTTGAACCCCCAGCCTAGAGAAAGGATTTTGGCCATTCACCTCATCTATACCCCTCACGATTTTATAATCCTCCTCTGCTCCAGTGGAAAAAATTCCAGCCTATTAACCTGAATGTAGGTATATTCATGGCAGGTCAGGCAGCATCCGAGGAGCTGCCTGACCTGCTGTGCTTTTCCAGCACCACTCTAATCTAGACTCTGGTTTCCAGCATCTGCAGTCCTTGTTTTTACCCTTTAGATCATATCTACTTATGATCTGTTCAATGCTGGTGCAAACCCGACAGGCTAAATGGCCTATTCCTGCTCCCAATTTGCACACTCCTAGTCCAGGACAGCAAGAGACCATAAAACACAGGAGCAGAAATTAGGCCTCTCAGCCCATCAGGGCTGCTCCACTATTAAGTTCTGGCTGATCAGTTTCTCAATCCCATTCTCCCACTTTCTCTCTGTAACCCTCGATCCCCTTGATACTCAAGAACCATCTATCTCCATCTTAAATCTACTCCGTGACCTGGCCTCCACAGCCTTCTGTAGCAATGAATTCCACATATTCACCACTCACCGGCTGAAAATGTTTCACCTTATCTTTGTTCTAAAAGATATTCCTTTTACTCTGATGCTGTGCCCTCAGGTCCTAGACTCTCCTACCAATAGGAACATCTTCCCCTGAACTCTGTCCAGGCCAGTCAGAATTCTGTCTGTTTCAATTTGATCTCCACCTTCCCCGAGTGAGAGTCTGTTAATCAGGATGAACCACACCCTTCAGGATGAGTTACAGCAGGAATTAGGTTCAGCAAAGTCAGAATGGAGGAAGTGATTGTGGGATGGAGATTCTCAGCTTTTAGGGGATGAGAGAGGAAACGAAGTTCAATATAAATTAGAATTGATCGGATGGGCTGATGGGCCAAGGAGTGGCAGAATGAGTTTAATTTAGATAAATGTGAGGTGTTTCATTTTGTAAGGCAAATCAGGGCACGACCTACATAGTTAAAGGGGAGTGTTGCTAAACAAAGTGTCCTTGCAGGTTCATAATTCCTTGAAAGTGGAATTGCAGGGAGACAGGATAATGAAGAAGGCATTTGGTACACTTTCCTTTATTGGTCAGAGCATTGAGTACAGGGGTTGGGAGGTCATGTTAGGCCACTTTTAGAAAACTGTGTGCAATTCCAGTTGCCGCCCTCTGGAAGAATGTTGTGAAACTTAAAAGAGTTCAGAAAAGCTTTACAAAGATGTAGGCAGAGTTGGAGGGTTTGAGCGATAGGAAGATGCTGAATACGCCAGGGATAATTTCCCTGGAGCATTGGAGGCTGATGGGTGGCCTTAAAGAAGTTTATAAGGGGTATGGATAGGTTGGACAACCAAACTCTTTTCCCCATGGTAGGTGACTCCAAACCTAGAGGGCATAGGTTTCACGTGAAAGGGGAAAGATCTAAAACGGACCTGAGGGACAACATTTTCACACAGGGAATAGTGCATGTTTGGAATGAGCTGCCAGAGGAAGTGGGGAGGCTGCTACAATTACCCATCCAGATGCCTTTTAAACGTTGTATGTGAATAAGAAGGATTTAGAGGGATACAGGCCAAATGCTGGCAAATGGGATTAGATGAGTTTCGGATATCTGGTCAGCAAGGATGAGTTGGACTGAAGGCTGTGTTTCTGTGCTGTATGACTTTAATCATCTTGCGTGAAAGCAGAAGTGTTGTTGTGAAGAGTGGACTTTCAGAGCAGCTTTCAAAGATGTTTTGCCTTTACTGGAAGCAGAAGAAGTTACAATGAAATATTTAATTGGTGAGACAGCAACTGAGTACATGAATACGTCTAGGATTTTGGTGGAATGTGGGAATTCATTGCACTGTGGGGGTGAGCAGTAAGGACAGTGTGCTGATTGGGGTGCCCAGTGAAGGGCTAGGTGGAATTTTGAGTTAAACTGCTCATTTCTGTCAGCCTTCGATGTTTTGTTTCCAATGCTGTCCATCAGGAGCGGTGAATGAGTAACTGGTATTGTTAGAAGCCTTACGGTTTTCAGTACTGCAGGAATAGCATTGTTTCATCAGCTTTGTAAAGGTTACAGGCAGCAGCGGGAGGCGTGGGCTGTATTCACTAGAAATGATTAAGCATTTAGATAACATACATACAAGAGGGCTGGAGGGGGGGACTTGTCTTTTGATTTGCAGAAGGTGGGAGATTCTGGGAGCTGTGATCTGAGGCAAACACAACTGCGGTAAATCATAGAAGTCCTACAGTGTGGAAGCAGGCCAATCAGCCCATCAAGTCCATTCTGACCCCTCCAGAGAGCATCCTGCTCCCGCCCCCACCCCTCAGGGAATCAAGGGTAGTCGGGATAATGCAAGTAAGAAGAGCTGAGATGATGGATAGATCAGTCACGATCTTAATAAATGGTGAAGCAGCTCAACAGGCCCAATGGCCTACTCCTGCTTCTATTAAGACGAAACTATAACCCTGCATTTCCCATTGGCTAAGCCACCTAACCTGTACATCCCTGGGCACTATGGGCAATTTAGTAAGGCCAATCCAAATCAAGGTAGATAAGCAATGTAGTGATGTGGAAAATGGACATCAGAGAACAATAGAAAGGAACAAGGAGAATAAACGTACCAGCAATTAAAACTGGATTCAAAAGATTACAAACAATAAAACTAAAAGGTCAGTATCTGACTGTGTGCTTGTTATGAAGGGGTAGAGGTACTGTACCTTGAAGAGAGTTAAAAAATCGAGCAGAACAAAGTGTTCTAAACAAGATGAGAATGTAATATTTGGTCAACACAAATAGAGCAACTGGGTTGCCATGAGGCACAAACAAATTTAAATTTGGCCAATCAGTTTAAATTTTGCCCCAAAATACCAAAGTCCAATCAAGTTTGAATTAAGTATTTTGATAATATTAACACCAATAAAATGATCCGATGTTTGGACTATAAAACCGGGCATTTTTGTGAGTTTTAAAATTCTCTGTTGGACGTAAAGAGTAAAGTTGTTAAATTTTACTTTTAAATATTTACCTTTGGGATAGTTCTTTGCCTCTCGAACTTTTACATATTACTGCATGGGGTGAATCATCTCTATACTGCTGGTTTAATTTAGCAGAGGGGGTTACCCGTGTCGTAATAGCGCTGCAACGTAACAAAAGTGAATGAATTGACTGCTCACATTGAAGAGAATAATTATGATCTGAGACTCCTTACAGAGACATAGCTTCAGGGTGACAAGGATTGGATCCTAAATATTGAGGGGAGATGTGGCATTCAAGTCGAATGGGAAGCTAGGTAAAGGTAGAGGGTTGACACTGCTAATCAAAGCACTGACCACAGGGCAGTCTGGTGTCAGCTCGGATTTCAGTCCTGGTTTCTTTGTCCTTGGTTGATCTTCCTGTTCCCACACAGTTGTTGTCTGTTCTCAGCTGTGCTTCATTTCTGCTGAAGCTTTAACCTCCTTTGACACCTTCTGGAACAATAAAACATTCACTCAATCAAAGTCCAACCTACAATCTCCCAGCCTGTAAACCATCCAGACACAGAATCATAATACCAGAAAATATAACAGAAAAGCGAAAAATTAGAATTAAATAGGTGTTTGTGTTTGTTCATTGGCAAGTAAACTAGAAATAGGGGTCTGCCAGGATTCTTATAGTGCCCTAATTGAAGAATTCTCTCTCCCTTACATCTAAGTATTTGTACCCAGCTATGATTTATAACAATATTTACATCAACAGAAATAAAGCATCTGTTATGCAATACAGTATGGAACTAGACTTTTTCTCTCTCTCATGTACGCGACACACACACACCCACACACGTCTATGGGGTGAATTTGTATTTGCAGATACATTGTGCATTTTGCTCAAAAAATGCACAATCTGCAGGCAGACAATACATGAAATATTTTATAAATTCCACTTTGGAAATAGAACCAGTCTGACTCAAAAACTGGGATACAGACAGACTCTGGCCTCACACCTTTAATGCATTGTCTGAGTTGAGTTGTCATCTTTTCTAATAAAACCTTAAGTTATCTCGAGTAGGTGTCTTATTAGAAGTTCTGGGATTTACATATTAATGACACCAGCAACTCATTCTAAAAGATGAAAGACTTTACAATCCAGGGTTCTTCAATGTATCATTTCAGTGGCATGACTCTGTAATGTTTTGCTGTAAACTCCGTGTATTATGATCTTATACTCCACAACCACCTGAAGAAGGAGCAGCGCTCCAAAAGCTAGTGCTTCCAAATAAACCTGTTGGACTGGTGTCATGTGATTTTTATCTTTGCCCAGGTTAGGGTGGATTGGCCCTGCTAAATTACCCACAGTGTTCAGGGTTTTGCGGGTGTGGGAGAATTGTTAGAAGCGATTTGATTCCATCTTCTCGTGACTGTCTGTGTGAACTTTGGTATGTTCTCTCCCTTCTGTCTGCGCAGGTTACCTCTGGGTGCTCCGGTTTCCTCCCACAGTCCAAACATCAGCAGTTTCAGATGGATTGGATTCTTATGGTACCTAACTTGAGGAATTCTCTCTCCCTTACATCTAACTATTAGTACCCAACTCTGATTTATAACAACATTTACAGAAATAAAGCATTTGTTATCAAAATAGACATAGAGACAAACAGCATAGACATCAACATTTGCTTTCTCTCATACACTTATATGCATGTGTGCGTGCAAAGGGTGAATTTGTATTTGCAGAATTATATTTTTACACATATAGAACATTACAGCACAGTGCAGACCCTTCAGCCCTCAATATTGCATCGACCTGTGGAACCAATCTGAAGCTCATCTAACCAACACTATTCCATTCTCGTTCATATGCCTATCCAATGACCATTTAAATGCCCTTAAAGTTGGCGAGTCTACTACTATTGGAGGCAGTATGTTCCACACCTCTACTACTGAGTAAAGAAACTACCTCTGATCATCTGTCCTATATCTATCACCCCTCAATTTAAAGTTATATCCCCTCGTGCTAGCCATTGCCACCCAAGGAAAAAGGCATTCACTGTCCAGCCTATCTAACTCTCTGATTATCTTCTGTCTCACTTAAGTCATCTTTCAACCTGCTCCCTAAAGAAAACAGCCGCACGCCCCTCAGCCTTTCCTCCTAAGACCTTCCCTCCATACCAGGTAACATCCGAGTAAATCTCCTCTGAACCTTTCCCAAAGCTTCCACATCCTTTCTATAATGCGGTGACCAGAACTGTACGCAATACTCCAAATCTGGCCGCACCAGAGTTTTGTACAGCTGCAGCATGATCTCATGGTTCTGAAACTCAATCCCTCTACCAACAAAAGCTAACACACCGTATGCCTTCTTAACAGCCCTATCAACCTGGGTAACTTTCAAGGATCTACGTACTTGGAAACAGAGATCTCTCTGCTCATCTACACTACCAAGAATCTGACCATTAGCCCAGTACTCTGCATTCCTGTTGCTCTTTCCAAAGTGAATCACCTCACACTTTTCCACATTAAACTCCATTTTCCACCTCTCAGTCCAGCTCTGCAGCTTATCTATGTCCCTCTGTAACTGCCAACATCCTTAGTCAGTATGCACAACTCTACCGCTTTTAGTGTCATCTGCGAATTTACGAACCCACCTTCTATGCCCTCATCCAGGTCATTTATAAAGTGATGAAGAGCAGTGGACCCAAAACAGATCCTTGTGGTACCTCACTAGTAACTGAACTCCAGGATGAATATTTCCCATTAACCACCACCCTCTGTCTTCTTTCAGCTAGCCAATTTCTAATGCAAAACTTTGATTTGTTCAAAAAATGCGCAATCTGCTGGCAGTCAATGCAGGCAGTGAATGCATATAATATTTTGTAAATTTCACTTTGGAAACAGAACCTGTCAGATTCAAAATTGGGATACAGACTGACTGTGACCTCATACCTTTAATGCATTGTCTGAGCTGAGATGTCACCTTTCGTTACAAACCTTAAGTTATCTCGAGAAGGTGATTTGTAAGAAGTTCTGAGATTTACATATTAATGATCCCTACAACCCATTCTGAAAGATTAAAGACTGATGGTTTGCCACGTCTGTATGTTGAGTTTCTCTCTGGTGTTGGTGTCAATGCCTTGACCCCGGGTCTGGTCGTTTCTAAAGACGCTGTATTGCAGGTTTATCCTGAATTTAGACAGTTTTTCTTTGCTTCCCAAAATCAGATCTGCTCACACTGAGCAGTATCCCAATGTTGTGAAAGATGTTAACTTTCAGGTAGAGTTATTCTAAAGAGATGTTTTTACTTTTTTGGCCCTGTAAGATCCTGAATTAGCACCCTTCAGGAGAATTAGAGTGGAGTGAGAATGGGGGGGGGGGAAAGAAGAAGAGGGTGGGATGGTGCTTTCAATTTTGTAGAATAACAAAAGAAAAGATTTGTTCTGCAGAAAAAGAATTGCTTGTTGTGAATTTCTACCTGGACTGATGTCAAAGTGAAGATTTGAGACGGCCCAGGGAATCCCTTGTGGACTCAGACCTGTAAAGCCTCTCTCTTGGTTCGTCCCGGAAATCGTACTGTTTGGAAGTCTGGAATAAAAACCTGTTATGGACAGTTTAGTATAATTTTAGTTATCCCCTTTATTCACTAATAGCATCACTGTGACAACATAACATTGATACCTATAAGCTAAACTAACTAGGTTCTAATAATCTAGGAGAGTAGGTTACCAGCTGTCCAGATGCCCAGCAGGCGACTCCAATGTATTGATACAAAGTGGCTTCCTTTCTACAAAAGTTTGAAAAAGGAATTGCATGTTCTTAATTAGACAGATAACAGTGAAAGACAATAATTCATAAGGAAGAAAAGCTCATTGACAGATCTGTGAAGCTTGACTAATCACTCCTACAGGCCCGAAGCCATTCGCTAGGTGGGAAAAACAGCTGAGTTAGGCGCCTGCGAGCGAGATAAACTCCTCTCATAAAGAGGTCCCAGTCTCAGCTAATTGGAGAGTTCACAAGATAACCTCGCACAGCTCACATGTCAGATACAGTTGTTTTATAAAACGGCTTCTTAGTAAGGAGGGCAAATGTTCAGTCATAAAATGGTTTCCCGACACATTGTGCAAGAATCTCTTCAATATTCGACCTAGAATAAATTTCTAAGCTCGGAGCAGACTCCTGCTTTTTAAGCCCTAAATCATTCTGTACCTGAGGCTGAGATGTTACCGTGAGGTTTCATTTCAACTGATTCATTCGTCTTCGAATGAAACATGCCTTCTTTTCAAGTTTGTGATTGAAATTCAAGTAAGACATAAGATCTGATTAGTTAGAATTGACAGTGGGGCAGTCTGTAAGGTCTGTAAAAACAGCAAGTAAGTTAAAGCTTTATCAATATTTCCTTTTAGAGAGTTTGCATTTCATAACCAGAATTGGCTACTCAAAAGCATCAAAAATTCTCAAAATGCAATTAAATTCAATCCATAGCAGCTAAGCACTAAGAGTTAATTTTCTACTGGATTCAACAGCCTCAGCACAAAACTGGTGTCCTTTTGAACTCTCAGGTCAGGGTTTTGTAACAGCAAAGATTTATTTTCTCTGTGACTGCCCTGCTTGCAAGGGGTATAAGAATCCATTATAACTGACAGCAACTGACCGTTAATTACAAAGCTTTTGATAGTACCAAGTTTCGTTTCAGGGTCAGAATCAAACACTCTCATTAATTTCACAAGGGGATGGCTGTGAATGTTATCACTTGGTGTCCTGTTCATACAGATTCACCAATGCTAAGGCAAACATTCTTAATTGTCTTACAGCATCCTGTTATCACTTGGTAAGCCCAGGTGTCCCTGTCTTTTGCATTCTTTAAGATTCCCCCTTTTCTGAGCCTTGCTGTCTGTCTATTTTCTAGTGCAATAAATGTGTTCTATAATTCAGCATTACATTTAGTCTAAATGTTTAAAGACAAGTTTTAAGGCTATAGACCGTCTCAGTGACAATGATGACTTTTGTAATCTCTTTTTACAGAGTATTTGATCTGAAAACTGAAGTTTAAAAATCAACAGATGAAGGGCTTATGCCCAAAACACCGACTCTCCTGCTCCTCAGATGCTGCCTGACCTGATGTGCTTTTCCACACTTTTCGACTCGGACTCCCAAGCGTCTGCTGTCCTCAATTTCACGTCAATGTCTGACAGTCGTTCAGTCCATTGGGCCTGTAACGAGTTTTGACTAAGATTCTGTGAGAAGGAGCAAAGTTTTTTGGTCCCTGTTTCAGTACGTTTTCAGCATCAGTGGAATGGAATGAGAGATCCTACTGTTACAGTGCACTGAGTGTGGAACCTAAAACAGTTATCCAGCCTGGAAAGAGGAATTCACGGTGGGGAGGGACTGTACACGTGTTTGTGTACCGCTGAAGCTTCAGCCATGGAGAAACCCGAGGAATCCCGCCCCGTGGAGAAATCTTGGAAGTGTGGCGACTGTGGGAAAGGCTTCCATGTCCCGTCTGTCCTGGATGCTCATCGGCGCAGTCACACTGGGGTCAGGCCATTCTCCTGCCCTGAGTGTGGGAAGGGATTCAGCAGTTCCTACACCCTGCTGAGGCACCGACGGGTCCACACAGGGGAGAGGCCCTTCAGCTGCTCCGAGTGCGGGAAGGCCTTCAGCAATTCCTCTGACCTACTGAAGCACCAGCGTGTCCACACCGGGGAGAGACCATTCGCCTGCCCAGAGTGCGGGAAGGGGTTCAGCAGTTCCTCCGCCTTGCTGACCCACCGGCGGGTCCACACAGGGGAGAAGCCCTTCAGCTGCCCCAAGTGTGGGAAGGCCTTCACCCAGGCCTTTTCCCTGCTGAGGCACCAGAGTGTCCACACAGGGGAGAGGCCATTCACTTGCCCAGAGTGCGGGAAGGGGTTCAGCGATTCCTCTGCCCTGCTGACCCACCGGCGGGTCCACACTGGGGAGAGGCCTTTCAGCTGCCCTGAGTGTGGGAAGGCCTTCACCCATGCCTCCAACCTGCTGACCCACCGGTGGGTCCACACCAGGGAGAGGCCCTTCAGTTGCCCCGAGTGTGGTAAGGCCTTCAGCAATTTCTCCCACGTGGTGATCCACCGGCGGGTCCACTCCGGGGAGAGGCCATTCACTTGTCCTGAGTGCGCAAAGGCCTTCAGCAATTCCTCTGACTTACTGAAGCACCAGCGGGTTCACACCGGCGAGCGGCCCTTCAGCTGCCCTGTGTGTGGGAAGGCCTTCACCCAGTCCTGCAACTTGCAGAGGCACCAGCGGGGGCACCAGCGCTCCCAACAATCGGATTCTGCCGGTGAGGCTGCTGTGGGTCACCCCCAGGACTGAACCTCCTGCCCAGTCTGACAGTGGGAGAGTTGGTGGGCTTGTTTTGTTTTCTGCTGGACTGCACCCACTGCCTCAGTGGTGAGTAGCATTGCCTCCCAGTGCCAGGGACCCAGCTTTGATTCCACTATTGGGGCAACTATCTGTGTGGAGTTTGCACATTCTCCTCCTGTGCCTGTGTGGGTTTCCTCTGGGTGTTCCGGTTTCCTCCCACAGTCCAAAGGTGTGCAGGTAGGGTGGATTGGCGATGCTAAATTTTCCCAGTGTTCAGGGATGTGTAGGTGTGGTGTATTAGTCAGGGGAAATGTCAAGTAATAGGGTAGGGAAATGGGTTTGGGTGGGTTACTCTTCAGAGGGTCAGTTTGAACTTGTTGGGCTGAAGGGCCTGTGTCCACACTGTAGGGATTCTGTGATTCCATGAACTTTGATCCATTGGGCGCTGCTGCTCGTTGAGCCCGGGACTGCGCGTTCCCACTGAAACAATCTGCACAAACCTAAGCCTGCAAGGCCATTGGAGCAGAAGTTAGGCCATTCAGCCCATCGAGTCTGCTCTGCCGTTCGTTAGAGACAAAAGCAAACTGCAGATGCTGGAATCCAGAGTAGGCAAGCAGGAGGCTGGGAGAACACAGCAAGCCAGGCAGCAGCAGCAGTGAAGTCAGTGTTTCAGGTATTAACCCAAATCATTGACTTCTCTACCAGAAATGATTTACGAGGATGTTGCCGAGAGGTTGAATAGACTGGGGCTGTTTTCCCTGGAGTGTCAGAGGTTGAGGGGTGACCTTATATGGGCTTATAAAATCATGAGGGGTATGGATAGGGTAAATAATCTCCCTGGAGGTTGCACAGTCCAGAACCAGAGGGTTTATGGTGAGAGGGGAAAGAATTAAATGGGATCTAAAGGGCAACCTTTTCATACAGAGGGTGATGCATGTATGGAATGAGCTGCCAGAAGTGGTGGAGGCTGGTACAATGGCAGCTTTTAATTGGCATCTGGATGGGGACATGAATAGGAATGGTTGAGAGGGATATAGGCCAAGTGCTGGAAACTGACCCTTTGGTCCAACTCATTCATGCTGACCAGATATCCGAAATTAATCGCGTCCCGTTTGCCAGCACTTGGCTTGTACCCCTCTAAACCCTTCCTGTTCATACACCCATCCAGGTGCCTATTGATGAGATTCCCTACAGCGTGGAAACAGGCCCTTCGGCCCAACAAGTTCTCACCGACCCTCCGAAGAGTAACCCACCCTAACACTACAGGCAACTTAACATGGCCAATTTCTCCAAACCTGCACATCTTTGGACTGTCGGAGGAAACCCGTGCAGACATGGGGAGAATGTGCAAACTCCACACACAGTTGCCAGAGGCTGGAATCGAACGTGGGAACCCTAGTGCTGTGAGGCAGCAGTGCTAACCACTGAGCCACCATGCCGCCCAAGGGTTTTGCATATTGCCACTGTCCCAGCATCCACTACTTCTTTTGGCAGCTCACTACATCCATACACCACCCTCTGCATGAAAACACAAGCAAAAGAAAACAGAATTTAGAATAGCATCCATTTATAAACCCGACCGTCACAACCTGCCCGCAACTTAAAAAGGAGCTGTTCAGATTTCCTGAAGCATTCTCATAAACACACCCCTACAGCAAAAAAGAACGGTCAGTTCAAACACAGGTTCTTACAGGAGAGACATTAGTGAGAGAGCTGAAAATGTGTTGCTGGAAAAGCGCAGCAGGTCAGGCAGCATCCAAGGAACAGGAGATTTGACGTTTCGGGCATAAGCCCTTCTTCAGGAATTGTAAGTGAGAAACAGTCAGCCAGAAACATTTGTTGAATCAGGGAACCTTTCTTCCCCCAGTAGCTTCAGACAGACTGCTCGCTAAAACTCAAACCAAATCAGGGTTAACAAAAAGGAGATCCGTCCTTTCATTGTCCAAGCGTTTTATAAAAAAATGTTTCAAACCCTTTTCCCCGATTGTTGCCTCCCCCGCACCGCCGCCACCCTGGCTATCACCTGATTGCCTGCAGAATTTAACTGAGTTTCCATCGACAGTGCCCATCTCTGGAAGTGTCAAGGGTTTGATGCAATTTTGTTCTTCCAATACTGCTGCTGCATCGTTCTGGAGCGAGAACATAGAACAATACAGCACAGACCCTTCAGCCCTCGCTGTTGTACCAGCCTTTTATCCAACTTGAAGATGAGAAGAGCCTGCACACCCCTCAATTTACTGCCGTCCATGTGCTTGTTCAGCAGTCGCTTAAATGTCCTTAAATGTATCTGACTCTCATTCCAACCCTGGAAGTGCATTCCATGCACTCATCATTCTGAGTAAAAAACCTACCTCTGACATCTCCCCTAAACCTTCTTCCAATTACCTTAAAATTATGCCCCGTCATGACAGACATTTCTGACCTGGGGAAAAAGTCTCTAGCTATTCATTCTATCTATGCCTCTCAACATCTTGTATACCTCTATAAAGTCACCTCTCATCCTTCTTTGTTCCAATGAGAAAGGCCCTAGCTCCCTCAACCTAAGACATACCCTCCATTCCAGGCAGCATCGAGGTAAATCTCCTCTGTACCCTCTCTCAGCTTACACATCTTCCTGTTGTGGTTCTGTTCACCGAGCTGGGAATGGGTGTTGCAGACGTTTCGTCCCCTGTCTCGGTGACATCCTCAGTGCTTGGGAGCCTCCTGTGAAGCGCTTCTGTGATGTTTCCTCTGGAAATTTTCCCTACACATCTTCCCTAAAATTAGGTGACTAAAAGTGAACACAATATTCCAAGTGTGATCTAACCAGTACTCCATACAGCTGCAACATAACCTTGCAGCTCTTAAGCTCAATCTCCCTGCTAATGAAAGCCAACATACTGTACACCTCTGTAACAACCTTATCAACCTGGGTGGCAACTTTGAGCGATCTATGGACTTGGACTCCAAGATCCCTCTGTTCCACCACACTGTCAAGAATCCTGCCTTTAACCCCATAGGTTGAACAAACAAAGGAGTTTGGTGAAATGAGAATCATTAGATAAATGCTATTGAGCGAACTGATAGTGCTATGGGCTGGCAAATCTCTGGGTACAGGTGGACTTCATCATAGAATTTTAAAAGGTGGCTAATGAGTTCATATTTGCATTAATGTTAATCTTCCAAGATTTATTAGATCAGGCAAATTTTCCTCAGACTGGAGAGTAACATATTTAATACTTCTGTTCTAGAAGGGAAAGATACATCATGGAAAATGAATCCCTTGAGTCAATGGCAATTAAACGTTTGTTTTTGAATCAATTAAGGAGATTATAACCACCATGTCAAAAAACTCGTGGTAATTGAAAAGAATCAGCATGCTAATATGAAAACAAAATGCTGTTTCACCAATTTATTCATAGAATTCCGAGAGTGCGGAAAGAGACCATTTGGCCGATCAAGTCCTGCACCAACCCTCAAGTGCATCCCACCCAGATCCAGACTGCCACCCTACTCCAGTAACCCTGCATTTAGCATGGCTAACTCACCTAGCTTGTACATCCAAGGACATTACACAATCCAGCATGGCTAATCCACCCAACCTACACATCTTTGGACTGTGGAGCCCCCAGTGGAAACTCACAAAGACATAGACACAACATACAAACTCCAAACAGATAGTCGACTCAAGGCTGAAATCAAACAGGTGTCTCTGGCCGTGAGAGGGAGCCACTGTGCTACCATGCCGTCCTAAAGGAATTCTTTGAAAGAGTATGGAAATTGAAGCCTGTGGATATACTGAACTTGAATATCCTAAAGGTGTTTGACATGTTTTCACGAAAAGCAAATTGCACAGAGGAGCTCATGGTGTAAAGTATAGTTATAGAACATCAACTGACTGGCAGAAAACAGGATATGCAAGAATGGTTCTTTTGTCAAATTGGTTGTATATTTGAAAGTATGGTGGGGTTCCAACAGGCATCTCTGCTGGCTCCTCAACTTTCTACAATTATATAGATGACTTACAGGAGGGGATCAAAGGTATGTGGTTACATTTGCAGGAAACACAAAAATAGATTGAGAAGTACATTGTGGGGATGACATATCAAGGATGCAGATTGTTAGATTGGTTAAATAAATAAGCAAAACTCTTGCAAGTGGTGTACAATATGGTAAAATGCAATTTATTACCTATTTGGAGAACAACCGCATAATTCTGAGATGCAGAGGGATCCAGGGGCCTTGCAAAGTCACAAGTTAGAATGCAAGCGCAGCAAGTGATTAGAAAGGCCAATGACATAAATGTAAGGAGATTATGCCTCAGTTACAGAGCACTGGTGGGACTACATCTTGAACACGGTGCTCAGTTTTGATATCCTTACCTAAGGAAGAATGAAAATGCCTTAAAGGCAATTCACAGAAGGTAAACTGGATTGACACCCACAATGAACAGACTGTTTTATGGGAAATCATTAGTCAGGCAGGTCTGACTTTCAACCAGAGTTTGGAATAGCAAGGGGTGATTTGATTGAAGTTTCTATGAGCCTGAATGGTCTTCAAAAGATGGATGTTGAAGGATGTTTACTTACTGTTGTGAACGAACAATTAGATCACCCATTTATAGAGTCATAGAGATGTACAACATAGAAACAGATCCTTCGGTCCAACCCGGCCATGCTGACCAGATAACCCAACCCAATCTAGTCCCACCAGCCAGCACTCGGCCCATATCCCTCCAAACCATTCCTATTCATATACCCATCCAAATGCTGGGGGATTGAACATTACCAAGAATGACTATTGCAGTGGTCAGAGCTTGAACAGTTCATTTACAGAACAAGTCTAAACGGTCTTTACCCTGTAAAGGTGTTGTGTGCCAGTTTGATACCAGTTGTGCTGTGTGCTACCCTGGTAAGCCTTGCCCTATCCAAATAGGTCACACTGCAAAAGAGAAGATAGGGAAATGTTATCTTTCGGTTACAATTTGTTTTTTCAAAGTCACAATAGAATATTTGGCAGGGATGAAGTGGTCTGTTATGTGCTGACTTCAGCAAAAGACTTTTTGACCCCTAATGGCACCAATGTCTTCCCAATTATGGGATGGGTGGAACTGTTCTGGGACAATAACCGCATCTCTTACTGAAAGACCCATCTATTGAACAGCCTCAAGGAAGTCACAAAGATAGGCAGGCCTCTTATTTGCAAGGTCCCTCCCTTACCTACACTAAACTTGGTTATTATTTTGAATAAATTAAGTACTCCTCGTGCTGTAACTGTAGGAACATAGTCTCCCCTGAGTTTTGCACAGAATGGAAGCATCCAAAAGCTCTACAAAACAGGAATATCACACTTTGGGATATGCAGCTCTCAGTGACTTTTTTTTGTAGAAGGATTTTCAGGAGTTATTAGCCATCAAAACCGTATTGATATTATTTGTGGTCTCACCCTTTTGGGTAATGAGACAACTGCTGCTTTATTGAGATCAGGATTTAAAATTTGAATTTAGGCTGTTGTTAGGAGCAACAGGTGTATGTAGGTTTTTATTAACCACAAAATGGCATTTCAATTTTAAATAATATTTTAAAATAATATAACAAAATGGCTTCAGGTTATGATTTGACATTGAACTTGAATTGTTGCTTTGCTGAGTTGGTTGGATTTAGAAATAAAAGAGAACAATGGAGTTTGCATAATGTGAATCATAAGTAATTTGGTATTCGAACTATTCTTGAACTAGCAAGCATGGGATGATTTTGCACGTAAAACAATCTGTTTCCCAGGAAATATCATTGGACTAACCTGCTGTCAATCATGTCACCTTATCACATTTTATTGGTCTTTTCTTGTCATTAAGGCTGTGCTGTCTCAAAAATAAATAATGAGTAATTTTCAAAAGGAATTGTGTAATTTTGCCACGGAACATAAAGTTTTTAACCTGTGTTGCTGGACAAATCTGTGCTAGGCTGCCTTATTTCATTCAGCTCCCAGTGATTCTTTTGACCGATCTCGGGGGTCCGGACCTTCACCCTAACCTGCAGAACCCCGAACACTATGGATACACTTACCTCGGCCAGTCCACTCTAACCTGCACATCTCTGGACACTGCGGGTAAATTAGCATGGTCAACATACACTAACCAGACCATGGGCATTAATCAGTAATTTAGCATGGCTGAGCCCCCCTAACCTGCACATCACTACACTGTGTGGGGAATGAAGCTCGGCCAAGGCCGGGGCTGCCACGAGGTTGGAATTCTCTCCCGGAAATGACAGTTGATGGTGCCCTCACCAAGATGGCCGCCCGCGCTCCCCGCCCCAAGACAACATGCGCCTGACCCTCACAAAGATGGCGGCTGGTTGCCAGGCAACCCGAGAGCTCCTTCCCCGGTGAAGTAAACACTGGGCCTGTGGGGCTTTTATTCGCGGCCTGCGGCCTCCCCCTAGGAGTTTATAAACTCCCCAGTCTCCCTCCTCCCGCGGTTCCCAATCCTACCCTGTCTCACTGTCTCCTCTCCCCGGGGGCAGGAGCCAGGTCTTGGCGCTCGGACCTGGCGACCTCCCCGGGATGTTTCTGAAACCTGGTCCTGTTCTGAAGAAGGATCCCCGGACCCGAAACACGTCCTCACATTTCTCTCAACACGAGCTGCCGGACCTGCTCAGCTTTTCCAGCGGTTTCTGTTCTTGTTCCTTCAGCCGCCGGCGCCATTCCTCTCCCACACTCAGTCACACTGGCTTTGTCCGGCCGCGGGACCTACACTGCACATGCGCCAACACGCAGGGGGCGGGGTCCAGACAACGTCGTCACCAATTGAGAGGGCGTGGTTGGGGGAGCCCTCCAAACAATCGGAGACAATGGGGGCGGGGCGATCGTGTTTCCGGCCCCCAGCCGCCAGAAAGGTGTTACTTAAAAAAGTTTCAAAGTAGTTTTTTAAAAACTTTTCAGCCAGTTGTGAAATGTTATTCTAGACCTCTGGAAGGGTCAAACATTAGGAAAGTTTCAAACATAAACAAAGGGATAGTAAAAACGATAAATAAAAATAGGTAAGTTAACTTACAAAAGAAACCTCGCACTAAATATCAAAAAGGACAGCAAAAGCTTCTGTTGGTATGTTAATGGGAACAGAGTCGCTGAGCTAAGTGTGGTACCTTGGAAGATGAAAACTGTTAGTTCATTGGGGACACTGAAGTGGCAGAGATGATCTCAGTTTTTACGTTGGGAGACAACAGAACTATTCCTATTAGAATTGGCAAGTCAGAGGCTGTAGAAAGGATAGAACTTAAACAATCAACATTGAGAGGGTAAAGGTACACAGCAAGCTATTTGGATTGAGGACAGACAAGTCGACTGGTGCTGATGGCCTACATCCTGGGTCCTGAAGGAAGTGGCAGTGGAGATAGTGAATTCATTAGTTACAAAATTCCAAAAATCTCTAAACATGGGAAAGATTCATTGCGTTTATTTAAGACTTGATATATATATGTTCTTGATTGTCAAGGGGATCAAAGGTTACGGGAAGAAAGCTGGAGAATGGAGTTGAGAAACATCTCAGCCATGATTGAATGGTGGAGCAGACTCGATGCACTGAATGGCCTAATTTCTGCTCCTGTGTCGTATGATCTTATGGTTCCATTGGTTTGGAAAAATGCTAATGTAACACTTGTATGCAAAATGGGAGGGAGGCCATATGTGGGAAATTGCAGACTAGTTCGTTGAACATTTGTTATAGAGTCATGGAGATGGAGGACCGGAAAATTTGTGGCTGTAAGAGCTGCTCCTTTTTTGAGGTATTTTGAGTTTTGGAGGCGATTTCCTTGAATTCCAGGAACAGCTATTAATGTTTTATATGTTGATGCATTGTTTTGGAACTTTGGAGTAAAAAAAATCAAGACAACAGCAATTTTAAAATGGAGAAAGACAGCCAAAGGCAGTGAGCACATGGTCTGTAAGGGAGAGAGAGAGAGAGAGAGAGAGAGAAAGAAACGTATATTACTAACGGACACAGCAGTGAATCTGCATAGTTACTGCCTCTGCTGTTTGAAATCATGTCTCTCTGAACATCTTGGAAAAATTTAAAAACAGCAAAATTCACAGCTGATCTTGGAGGAAAATGTGTAGGAGAGCTCACAGCACAGGAACAGATTAGTGCACACTTTTTAACGTGTAACCTTGCTGTAAGTCTGCAGTAGTGAATAGAGTGGGTTTTTTTCTCGATTATATGGTTAGAGATTTTAGAAGTTCACCAGCGAGTCCACAACAGGGGAATGGCCAATCACCTGCTCCAAGCACAGGAAGGGATTCATCAATTCCTCCAGCCTGCAGACGCACTAGCGGGTCCACACCAGGCACAGCATGCTCACCTACTCTCAGTGTGGGAAGGGCATCACCCCCTCCTCTAACCTACGGAGGCACCAGTGAGTTCATGTGCCAGCAAAGGGTGATTGAAGGAACAAGGGCTGAGTGCCATTATCGACTGGACTATCAACCCAGTTCTGGGGACTCCTCGGGACACCTGGGTTTGAATCCCGCCACAGCAGATGGCGGAATTGGAATTCAGTCAGAAATCTGGAGTTCAGAATCTAATGATGAAATCATTTTCTGGGGAAAGAAAACCATCTGATTCACTCATGTTAGAGTCTGTCTGCAACCCAATCTTGAGTCAGACTGGTTCTGTTTCCAAAGTAGGGATTTCAAAGTTTGTGAGAAGATTTGTAGCTCGGGTGCTCGTTGTTGTGGTTCTGTTCGCCGAGCTGGGAATTTGTGTTGCAGATGTTTCGTCCCCTGTCTAGGTGGCATCCTCAGTGCTCGGGAGCCTACAATGACGCACTTCTGTGATGTTTCCTCCGGCATTTATAGTGACAACCAGAAGCGGCAGATACAAATCACTATAAATGCCTGAGGAAACATCACAGAAGCGCTTCACAGGAGGCTCCCAAGCACTGAGGATGTCACCTAGACAGGGGACGAAACGTCTGCAACACAAATTCCCAGCTCAGCAAACAGAACCACAACAATTAGGGATTTATAACATGTCACATGAATTGACTGCCTGAAGATTGTGTGCTTTTTGGGCAAAATATAATGTATCTGCAAATAAAATTCTGCAATTGCAATTTCACCCCAGAAACTGATTGGTGTGCATGTTAGTGTGTGTGTATGTGCAAAGAGCATGTGTTTGCATACGACCGTGCTTGGTAACGTATGTGAGTAATGGGGTACAAGCCTGTGTGAGTGGGATCACTTGTAGTGTGACATGAAACCAAGGTCCCTGTTGAGGCAATCCTCATGGGTTCCGAACTTGGCTATCAGTTATACAACACACATTGGAGAGGGCAGGGTGGGGCTTGTCTTACAATTTGCAGAAGGTGGGATGCCCTCGATGCTGTGATCCAGGGCAAACACATCCTAGAGGACATTCGTTCAGAGAGATGGAGCTGGAAGCCAGGCTGCACACATGTTGAGGGTAAAGTGGGAAAGTTAACCAGGCACTTTATTCTGGGAGATGGTCATTCCCCTCTGGAGAGAGCCTTTTGTTTGCATCAGTGGATAGGGTCAGGAGGGTGTAAGTGCAGGTCTGGCAGGTAAAGGGGATCTGATAGAGGGCTGCAGGTGGGAGGAGCTAACTGGTTGGGCTGTGGGAGTAAAAACAACATGGGGGGGGGAGGTGGTGGTAAGGGACAGAACAGTGACAGGGATGGTCTCCGTTCTCTGCAGTTGTCAGGAGGAGCACAGATGGCATTGGTGTCTGTTTGGTGCCAGGATTCAGGAACCGATGTGCTCAGGGCTGGAGGAGTGGGAAAGGGAGGTTGCAGTGGGTGTGGTTCAACAATGTCAGGAGGAGAGAGCCTCTGCTGAGGGCACATGAGAAGTTACAAACTACTGGGACAAAGCAGAACATCAAAGCTCTGGGTGGCTCAGTGGTTCGTACGACTGCCTGACAATGTCAGGGACCTGGATTCGGTTCCACTCTTGAGCAGCTGTCTGTGTGGACTTTAACACGTTCTCATTCTTCTGTCTGCGTGAGTTAACTCTGGGTGCTCCAGTTTCTTCTCACAGTCTATATATCTGCAGTTCAAGGTGGATCGGCCGTGCTGAAGTGTCCACATATGTGCAACTGAGGGTCGGTTAACCATGGGGAACTGTAGGAAAAATGGGTGGGTCTGGCTGGGATACTGTTTGGAAGGTCAGTCTGAATTTTATGGGCCAAATGGCCTGTCGGGATTATATGATTCTACTGCGTTAGCCAAGCATCTATTGAGAAACGATTGCCTCAGGTCTGCTGTGGGTGGAGTGGGTTCCAATTCATGAGACACTGACACCAGTTCTGAGGAAGGTGGGATTTGTGCTGTCAGTCCCCCAACCATTTGGTCCCCATCCACTCTCTCTCCTCACACTCTGTACTCACCAATTCTCTGTCCTCAGCCTTCTTCTCTCTCTTCCCCTCATTTTCTGCACCCGACCCTCTGTCCCCTGTAATTTTCTCTCTCTCTCTCTCTCTCTCTCTCGCTCTACCCTACTCTCCTGTCCATTGTCTCCCCCCTCTACCCGCTCCCCTGTCCATTCTCTCCCCCTCTCTACCCCACTCCCCCGTCCATTCTCTCCTCCTCTCTACCCCGCTCCCCTGTCCATTCTCTTCCCCCTTCTACCATTCCCCCATGCTTTCTCATGCACTCTTTGATTGCTGTATCTCTTTCTCAGGAAAGGGAGAGAATCAGTAGTGATGACTCTACCTGGAAGACAGGGGTGTGCAAGAAATGGCTGATCTTTAAAATTAAGAACAGCTAAAATATATTAATTTTTTTAAAGCTGCAGTCATGTTTCTGAAACTTGCACTGAAATAGACGCATAGAGTCATACAGCACAGAAACAGATCCTTTAGTCCAACTCGCCCATGCCCTCCAGATATCCTAAATTAATCTCGTGACCCATTTGACAGCATTTCGCCCATATCTCTCTCACACCTTCCTATTCATATACCCACCCTGATGCCTTTCAAATGCTGTCATTGTACCAGCCTCCACCACTTCCTCTGGGCAGCTCATTCCATACACACACCATGAAAGTTACCCCTGAGGTCCCTTTTAAATCTTTCCCCTCTCACCCTAAACATATGCCGTCTAGTTTTGGACCTCCTCTATCCTGAGGTAAAGACATACAAAGCCGGACGAAATTCAAAAGGAATAAACTGTCGAGCCACAGGGAAAAATAAAATTGTGGCTGCAGCTTTTTTTCTCCTATTCAAATCAGTCGGTAACGCCAGTACCTCCACAGAGCATACTGCGCATGTGCTGCAGTGTCAGCAAAAGCACTGCGCATGTGCTGCGGTGTCAACAAAAGCACTGAGCATGCTCGTCGCTGTCCGCGGAAACGGCGCTTGACTTTCTTCTGAAGGACCAATGGTGAGAGCCGGAGGACCGGAAGGAGCCTGGTCCTCCTGCCAATCAGAACCGCCTCTTTGTCTGAATGCGGAAGTTGGGCCGTGAGTTTCTGAAGTTGCTGTTGTTCCTCTCTCTTTGAATGAACTTCACCCCAGACTGCAACTCTGTCCAACATCTGTGGGTACCGCACTCTCTTTTCACCCACTTTTTCATTTCTCTTTCGTTCTGGGATTCAGTTGCTGATTTGCACGAACTGAAGGGAAAGGGAGTGAATCCAGGGAGGGGACAGACTCTGGAAAAGTTGGTCCAGGTCTGTGTCTCCGTTGGCAAACGCACAGCAAATGCAGTACCACAATGTAAAGTTAAAGCCTATTGCTTTTTTAAAAAAATGCAGAAAGGAGGTGCATGGTTTAAATGATAATATATCGGTATGTGGAGAAAGTGAGGACTGGAGATCAGAGTCAAGTGTGGCTGGAAAACACAGCAGGTCAGGCAGCATCCGAGGAGCAGGAGAGTCGACGTTACGGGCACGAGCCCTTCATCAGGAATGATGTGTGGATGTACAAAGGGGGCTCAGTGTCCTCCTACACCAGTCACTGCCAGTTGTCAAGACAGGTGCAGCAAGTAATCAGCAAGGCAAGTAGCATATTAGCAAGAGGAATTGAGTTCAAAAATGGGGATGACTTCCTGCAATTGTGGGGGGGGGGGGGGGGGGGGAAGGGGGGGTGTCATTGAATATATTCAAGACTGAGGTCATCTGACTTTTGAACAACAAAAAAGTGGATGGTTATAGGGGAAGGCAAGAAAATGGTTTTGAGACCATTACAGAATCATACAGCACAGAAGTAGACCCTTCAGTCCAACTAGTCCATGCTATGTTTGCATACTAAACTAATCCCATCTGCCAGTGTTTGGCCCATATCCCTCTGTCACAAAGCTGGTCCTTATTCTAAAAGCTGGTCCTTCTTCTCAATGATCCTACCAATGGAAACATCTTCCCAACATCCACCCTGTCCAGGCCAATCAGTATTCTGTATGTTTCAATGAGATCCCCCAAGCGTGGGCTGTAAATCAGCGTAAACCAGACCCTTCAGGATACAGCACGGACTAGGTTCAGCAAAGTGAGGATGGAGGGAGAATGTGTGGGATGGAGTTTTCAGCGTTTAGGAAATAAGAGTTCTGGTCTCCTTCCGATCGGAAAGATGTCATGAAACTTGAAAGGCTTCAGAAAAGATTTACAAGGATGTTGCCAGGGTTGGAGGATTTGAGCTATAGGGGGAGGTTGAATAAGCTGGTGCTGTTTTCCCTGGATGTTGGAGGCTGAGGGGTGACCATATAGAGGTTTATAAAATCATAAGCGGCATGGATAGGATGAACAGACAAAGTCTTTTCCCTGGGGTGGGGGAGTCCAGAACCAGAGGGCAAAGGTTTAGGGTGAGAGGGGAAAGATGTAAAAGAAACCTAAGAGGCAACTTTTTCACTCTAGTTTGTGTATGGAATGATCTGCCAGAGGATGTGGTGGAGGCTGGTACAATTGCAACGTTTAAAAGGCATCTGGATGGGTATATGAATAGGAAGGGTTTGGAGGGATATGGGCCGGGTGCTGGCAGGTGGGACTAGATTGGGTTGGGATATCTAGTCGGGTTGGACCGAAGGGTCTGTTTCCATGCTGTACATCTGTATGACTATGATGTTTCATTTTCATATCATTATTCAGCTTCATTTCCAAGTCATTGTAACCAAATGAAGTTTTCCTCAATACACACTTAAGGCTGTCTGGCTGCCCGATGTGTCCTGGATAATATGTGATCAGCAGGCATCCGGCAATCTACAGGAGTTGTCTTTTTTTTTAGATTATTTACAGTGTGGAAAGAGGCCCTTCGGCCCAACAAGTTCACACCAACCCACCAAAGCGCAACCCACCCAGACCTATTCTCCCACATTTACCCCTACACCCAACACTACGGGCAATTTAGCATGGCCAATTCACCTAACCTGCACATTTTTGGACTGTGGGAGGAAACCGGAGCACCTGGAGGAAACCCATGCAGACATGGGGAGAATGACTGCGTGGAGTTTGCACAGTCGCCTAAGGCAGGAATCGAACCCGGGTCTCTGGCACTGTGAGGTAGCAGTGCTAACCACCGTGCTGCCCACATTATATTTATTTGACTGTACTGACCGCGATCACTTATTTTGTGAATTTTGTTGCAGGAAGACATGGGGAAAGAAATCTGAAACCAAATATCACATCAACCTCTGATGGAGCCACTTGATTCATTGGGAAAGGAATCAAGGAAATCATACTAAACATCATCTTCACTATCCTATCTAACTGCAACTCTGAAGGAATTATGAATCTGTACTCCAAGGTCTCTTTGTTCAGCAGCACTCCCTAGGACCTTACCATTAAGTCCTGCTCTGATTGCATTTTTGAAAAAACCAGCACCTCGCATTTATCTGAATTAAACTCCATCTGCCACTCCTCAGCCCATTGGCCCATCTGATCAAGATTCTGTTTTAATCAAAAGTAAACTTCTTCACTGTCCACTATACCTCCAATTTTGGTGTCCTCTGCAAACTTACTCTACCTATGTTCACAGCCAAACCACTTATATAAAAGAAGAAAAGTAATGGACCCAGCACCAATCCTCGTAGCACACACTGGTCACAGGCCTCCTGTCTGAAAAGCACCCCTCCACCACCACCATTCCCTGTCTTCTACCTTTGAGCTAGAACTTTGAAAAAAATAATTGAGGTCAAAATGCCTCCCCTCGTTGTGGTTCTGTTCGCCAAGCTGGGAATTCATGTTGCAGACGTTTCGTCCCCTGTCTAGGTGACATCCTCAGCGCTTGGGAGCCTCCTGTGAAGTGCATCTGTGATCTTTCTGCCGGCATTTATAGTGATTTGTATCTGCCACTTCCAGTTGTCAGTTCCAGCTGTCAGCTGCAGTGGACAGATACAAATCACTATAAATGCCGGAGGAAACATCACAGAAGCGCTTCACAGGAGGCTCCCAAGCACTGAGGATGTCACCTAGACAGGGGATGAAATATCTGCAACACAAATTCCCAGCTCGGCGAACAGAACCACAACAACGAACACCCGAGCTACAAATCTTCTCCCAAACTTTGAATGCCTCTCCTCCTCTTCTCCTGCTCACAGTACGCTGGCTGTAGCCAGCCAGCTGAGAGTCAGTCCTCAATGGAGGAGATTCCAATCTCCTGGGGTTTTTTTTTTAAAAACTGAGGTGGCTAAATCTCTTGGTTAAACTTTTTTTAAAATCCCCTCACTAACACTACTGCGATAGTGCTCATTTTTTCCCCAGCACCCATGTTGTGTGTGGGGAGGTGTGAGATAGCAGACACATTCAATTTTGCTCAAAGCACACAATCTGCAGGCAGTCAATCCATTAATATTTTATACGTTCCAACTTTGGAAGTAGAACCAGTCTGACTCAACATTAGGAGACAGGCAGGCTCTAACCTCACACCTTTAATACATTCTCTGAGCTGAAATGTCACTTTCAAATTACATTGAGAACGTTCCTTATAAGTCATTCTGGGATTTACATAGTAATGAACTGAAACCTGCAACCCATTCTAAAAGATGAAAGACTTGATAGCAATCTAGATTTGTTCCATTCAGTTGTATGACACTGTAATTTTTTAGTTCAAATTCTATGTCATGATCCTGCTCCACAACTACCTGATGAAGGAACAGCACTCTGAAAGCTAGTCCTTCCAAATAATATCAGATTATATTCCAATACCTTTGTCTGATTTTTACCTTTGTTTCTCATGAACACAGCCCACACGTTCTCCCGCAGGCAGTAACCTTTACAATGCTGATGAAATGATGCAGTACCTGCAGAGATGAAAAACTTAACAGTTTTAATTTTAATTCTGTGTCTTATGATCCTGCTCCACAGCTACCCGATGAAGGAGCGGTGCCCCAAAAGCTAATACTTCCAAATAAACCTGTTGGACTGTAACCTGGTGTTGTGAGACTTTTAATCTTTGTTTCGAGCCCACACCTCCCACTGCTGCCAGTAAACCTTACAATGCTGGTGAAACAATGAATCCGCACTCCTGAAAAATTTACAATTTCTCACAATTCTGCCACTCATTCACTTCTGATCCAGGACATTGGAAACTTAGTGCTGGAGGTTGAAAGAAATTAGCAGCTTTAAAGCAAAAAGCAGCTTTCAATGAGTGTCTGAGTCAGACGGTGAATTCCGGTAACGTTTATTGCAACCCTGCTTCATTACAGTTTCAATTTTTCCCAGAAAAAAAAAGTGCACGAAAAGTAGCGTTTTTTTAAATAAAAAGCTCAAGGTCAAAGTGCACACACTCCCCATCCCCCACTTACTTTACTATTGGTCAGCACCAAATTATCCCTTTGGAACTGGATCCCTGGTACAGCCTTCACCTGGAGGAAGTATTGCCTCACTCAGCAGTTTCAGCCTACACCCTGTGTACAAGTTAGTTTCTCCAGCTCATATACAGGAGGGGGATGCAATCAAGAGTCAACCACACTGCTGTGGCTCTGGAGTCAGGGGTAGGCCAGACCAGGTAAAGGACGCAGCTGGAATAACCGAGTGATTCCTTTCCTGCAAAGGTAGCTTCATTCTCTAAAAAAGGAGATGAGTGAATAAGGTGGGGTTTTTCTTCCCCTGAAAATGGTTTCATCATTTGATTCTGAACTCCAGATTTCAATTGCGCCATCTACCACGGTGGGATTCAAACCTGGGAGACCCCAGAACGGGGTTGATAGTCTAGTCAAAAATGGTACTTATCTGTCACTCCTTCAATTTCCCTGTGATGGCACGTGAACTCGTTGATGTCTCTGGAGGTCGGAGGAGCAGGTGAAGCCCTTCCTGCACTTGGAGCAGGTGAATGGCCTCTCCCCAGTGTGGATCCGCTGGTGGGTCAGCAGGTGGGAAGAGTTGGTAAATCCCTTCCCACACTCGGGGCAGGTGAATGGCCTCTCCCCAGTGTGGACCCGCTTATGCTGCCTCAAATTGCTCATATGATTGAATCCTTTCCCGCACACAGAGCAGGTGAATGGCCTTTCCCCTGTGTGGATCTGCTGGTGGTTCAGCAAGCTGGAAGAATCAATGAATCCCTTCCCACACTCGGGGCAGGTGAACGGCCTCTCCCCCGTATGGACTCGCTCGTGCTTCCTCAAGTTGCTCACACGACGGAAAGCCTTCCCGCACTCTGAGCAACCGAACGGCCTCTCCCCAGTGTGGACCCGCTGGTGGGTCAGCAGTGCAGATGAATGCGTGAACCCCTTCCTGCACACCAAGCAGGTGAAGGGCTTCTCTCCCGTGTGGACCCACTGGTGCGCCCGCAGGTTGGAAGAATTTGTGAATCCCTTCCCACACACTGAGCAGATGAACGGCTTCTCCCCGCTGTGAACACGTCTGTGAATTTCCAGCACTGAGGGGGAAGGGAATCCTTTCCCACAGTCCCCACATTTCCACGGTTTCCCCATGGGGAGAGTATTCCTTGTGTCACCTGGGTTTGAAATTACAAACAGAACTGGTACACAGTCTGTCCCCACCGTGAGGGGTGGGATTTTGATTCCCCCAAGCTGAGGAAATGGTTTGAAGCACTTTTTCCACAGTCAGCCCACTGAATCTCCCTCACTCGGGTGTCTTAGTATTCTTCCTGCCACACTAGTGTCCTGCAAAAATAAACTCACAAAATAAGTGATCACGGCCAGTACAGTTAAATAAAGATACATTGATGGCAATTCCTATGGATTTCTAGGTACCTGCTGATCACACATTATCCAGGTCACAGAAACCTGAAAACCCTCATGCAGCCAGATAGCCTTAAGTGTGTATGGAGGAAAACTTCATTCAGGGGACAATGACCTAGAACAAGTTGCCTACAAAAGGTGCTGGATCAAGATATGAAAATAAAATGTCAAGACTGCTTGCAGAAAGAAAGCCAGTGAAGTTGCTGAATGAGTAAGGTGGGGGATGGGTCCCAGGAAAACAGTGAGGAAAGAGACTAACCCGAGAATCGTACAGTTGGGAAAGGGAGTGAATCAAACAGTCAGGGCAGGAAGGAATAATGCAGAGAACAACGTAGGACTGAAGTTATACTGCATTTACGTCAAAGCAAGAGACCTAACAGGGAAGGCAGGTGAAATCAGGGTTTATGGTCAGAAACATGGGACTGGGACATCATAGCAACTACAGAAATGTGGCTCAGGGATGGACAGCTCAATGTTCCAGGATACAAATGCCACAGGAAAGATACGGGGGGGAAGGGGGGTGGCAAGAGAGGTGGGGAGTGGTGTTTTGATAAGGGATAGTGTTGAGGGAGGATATTCCTGGGAATACATCCAGGGGAGTTATTTGGGTGGAACTGAGAAATAAGAAAGGGATGATCACCTTATGGGACTGTAATATAAACCTCTAATAATCAGCAGGAAATTGAGAAACAGTTATCTGTAAGAATAATAGGATGGTTATGGTCGGGGATTTTAACTTTCCAAACATTGACTAGGACTGCCAGCGTTCAGGGTTTAGATCAAGAGGAATTTGTTAAGCATGGACAAGACAATTTTCTGAGGCAGTATGTGGATGTTCCTACTAGAGAAGGTGCAAAACCTGACCTAAGGCAGGGCAGGTGACTGAGGTGTCAGTGCTGGACCACTTTGGGAAAGGGACAGACTGGATCTCAAAGTAAATTGGAGGGAGGCTAATTTTGATGGTATTGGGCAAAAACTTTCAAAAGTTGATTGGGAGGCAGATGTTCACAGGTAAAGGGAAGGCTGGAAAATGGGAAGCCTTCAAATATGAGATAATAAGAGTCCAGAGACAGTATGTTCCTGTTAGGGTGAAAGAAAAGGCTGGTAGGTGTAGGGAATGCTAGATGACTAGAGAAATTGAGGAGTTGGCTAACAAGAAGGAAGCATATGACAAGTATGGACAGGACAAATCGAATGAATCCTTAGAACAGTATAAAGGCGGTAGGGGTATGCTTAAGAGGGAAATCAGGAGGGCAAAAAGGGGACGTGAGATAGCTTTGGCAAATAGGGTTAAGGAGAATTAGAAGGGTTTTTATAAATTAAGGACAAAAGGGTAATTGGGAGAGAATACAGCCCCTCAAAGATCAACAAGGGCAGCCTATGTGTGGAGCCGGAGTAGATGAGGAAAATACTAAATGAGTATCAGTGTTTACTGTGAAGGAGGACATGGAAGATAGAGAATGTGGGGACATAGATGGTGACGTCTTGAAAAATGTCCACATTACAGAGGAGGTAGAGCTGGATGTCTTGAAACACAAAAGTAGATAAATCCCCAGAAGCTGGGCAAGTGACTCTTGGGCCCCTTGCTGAGATATTTGTATCATTCTTAGTCACAGGTGAGGTGTTGGAAGACTGGAGAGTGGCTAACGTGGTGCCACTATTTAAGAACGGTGGTAAGGAAAAGCCAGGGAACTATAGACCAGCGAGCCGACATCAGTGATAGGCAAGTTGTTGGAGGGAATGCTGAGAAACAGGATTTCCATGTATTTGGAAAGGCAAGGACTAATTAGGGATAGTCAGCATGGCTTTGTGCTTAGGAAATCAATCAAACAAAGTTCCTCATGGAAAATTCGTTAGCAAGGTAAGATCTTATGAAATACAGGGAGAACTAGTCAACCGGATACTGAACTGGCTTGAAGGTAAAAGAAAGAGGGTGGTGCTGGAGAGTTCCTTTTCAGACTGGAGCCTGTGACCAGTGGTGCCACAAGGATCGGTGCTGAATCCACTACTTTTTGTCATTTATAAAAATGATTTGGATGTGAACATAGTAGGTATAGTTAATAAGTTTGCAGATGACACCAAAATTGGAGATTCAGTGGACAGCGAAGAAGGTTGCCTCTGATTAAAATAGGATCTTGGGCTGAGGAGTGGCAGATGGAATTTAATTCAGATAAATGCGAGGTGCTGCATTTTGGAATTGCAAATCAGATCAGGACTAATTCAACCTCAATGTCATGGAGATGTACAGCATGGAAACAGACCCTTCGGTCCAACTTGCCCATGCTGACCAGATATCCAGAATTAATCTAGCTGCATTTACCAGCCCCTCTCTCTCTCGACCTTTCCTATTCAAACACCCATCCAGAGATATTGTAAATGTTATCATTGTACCAGCCTCCATGACTTCCTCTGGCAGCTCATTCAGTACACGCACCACCCTCTGCATGGAACTTTACATCATTCCCCTCTCATTCTCAACCTCTGCCCTCTACTTCTGGACTTCCCGACCCCAGGAAAGAGACCTTGTCTATTTACCCTATCCATGCCCCTCATGAATTTACAGGAAGATCACCCCTCAGCCTCCAACACTCCAGGGAAAACAGTCCCAATCTATGCAGCCTCTCCCTGTGGCTCAAACCCTCCAACCCTGGAAACATCCTTGTAAAGCTTTTCTGAACCTTTCCATCCTTGCTATTCAAACACTAATTTTACACAGAGGGTGGTTCATGTGTGGAATGAACTTCCTGAGGCAGTGGTGGATGCCGGTAGAATTAAAAGATATTTGTTTCAGTACATGAATAAGAAAGGTTTCAAGGGATACAGTCCAAGAGCAGGCAGGAGAGACTGGTTTAATGTGGGATTATGGTTGGCATGGACTGGTTGGACTGAAGGTCTGTTTCCATGCTGTATGACTCTATGGCAGGCTTTTAGTTCTTGACAGTGGAGTCACAGGTAGACAGGACAGTGAAGGTGGTGTTTGGTACACTTCACAGGACATTGGTTAGGCCACTTTTGTAGGATTGCATGCAATTCTGTTACCAGTGATCCCACCCTGACACGCCATGCACCAGAGATAATGACTAAAATTGACTGGGTCACAGAATAAAATCATAAAACCCCTACAGTGCACAAAAAGGCTATTTAGTCCATTGAATGCATTGGGTATAGGAATATGGAGGTCATGGTGCAGCTGTACAGGACATTGGTTAGGCTCCTTTTGGAATATTGCATTAGATTCTGGTCTCCCTGTTATTGGGTAGGAAGGATGTTGTGAAACTTGAACGGATGCAGGACAGATTGATAAAGATGTCGCCAAGGTTGGAGTGTTTGTGGTATAAAGAGAGAGGCTGAATAGTATGGGGCTGTTTCCCTGGAGCATCAGAGGCAGAGGGATAACCTTGTCAAGGTTTATAAAATCATGTGGGGCATGAATAGAATAAATAGGGAAGCACATTTCCCCAGGGTGGGGGTCTCCAAAACCAGAGGGCATAGGTTTAGGGTGGGAGGGGAAAGATTTAAAAGTGACCCAAGGGTAAATGTTTTCACACAGAGGGTGGTGCGTTTATGCACTGAGCTGCCAGAGGAAGTGGTCAGTACAATTACATTTAAAAGGCATCTAGATGGGTATGTGAATAGGAAGAGTTTGGAGGGATGAAGGTCAAATGCTGGCAACTGGACCTAAATTTACATAGGATATCTTGTCAGCATGGATGTGTTGGACCACAAAGTCTATTTCCGTGCTGTATGTTTCTATGACTATTTGATAACAGATGCTTTATTTCTGTTGATGCAAATATTTTTATCAATCATGCCTGGGTGGTAATACTTAGAGTCAGAGATGTACAGCATGGAAACAGTACATGCCGACCAGACATCCCAACACAATCCAGTCCAATCCAACACCTGGCATAGATGTAAGGGAGCGAGAATTCCTCAATTAGGGCACTATAAGAACCCTGGGAGTCACCAATTTCTGGTTTACGTCCTAATGAACAAACATTAAGTACAAGCACCTATTTATACTCAATTTTGTTTCATTTTTCTTGTTTATTCCCTGCTACGATGATTCTCTGTCTGGATGGTTGACAGGCTGGGAGATTGTGGGTTGAAAATGTGTTGCTGGTTAAAGCACAGCAGGTCAGGCAGCATCCAAGGAACAGGAAATTTGACGTTTTGGGCCAGAGCCCTTCATCAGGAATCTGGCCCGAAATGTCGAATTTCCTGTTCCTTGGATGCTGCCTGACCTGCTGTGCTTTAACCAGCAACACATTTTCAGCTCTGATCTCCAGCATCTGCAGACCTCACTTTTTACTCGAAGATTGTGGGTTGGGCCTTGATTGACTGAATGTTTTATTGTTCCGGAAGGTGTAAGAGGTTTCAGCAGAAATCCTGCAGAGCTGAGAACAGACCGACATTTTACTCTGTGGAAACAGGGAGATCAACAGACGACAAAGAAATCAGGACCTGAAATCCGAGCTGACACCAGACTACCATGTTATCAGTGCTTTGATTGGCAGTACCTCTACCTTTACCTAGCTTCTCATTTGACGAGAATGCCACATATCCCTTCAATATTCAGGATCCAATCCTTGGCACCCTGAAGCCATGTCTCTGTCAGGAGTCTCAGATCTAATTATTCTGTTCGACGTGTGCAGTCTATTCATTCACTTTTGTTATGATGCAGCACACCTTCAGACACAGTCTTCAGTTTCAATTTTTGTGATCTTTAGAATCCAGCTTTGATTGCTGGGACATTTACTCTCCTTGTCCCTTTCTATCATACTTTGATGTTCATTTTCACATCACTACATTGTTCACCTGCCTTGATTTGCACTGGCCATGCTAAATTGCCCAGGGATGTGCAGGTTACCTGGGTTAGCCATGGGAAATGCAGGGTTATAGTTTCATAGTAATAGAAGCAGGAGTAGGCCATTTGGCCTGTCAAGCCTGCTCTGTCATTCATTAAGATCATGGCTGATCTATCCATCATCTCAGCTCCTCCTACCTGCATTATCCCAACTACCCTTAAATCCCCACCATGCAAATACCTACTCACCTGTGTCTTGAATATTCTTAGGGAAGCTGTCTCTCCCGGTTCCATAGGCAGAGAATTTCATGGAGTCACTGTTTTCCGGGAAAAGCAGTTCCTCCTCATCTGTGTCTTAAACCGACTCCCTCTGACCTCGAGGCCATGACCTCTAGTCCTAATCTCACCCACCAGCAAATTACTGGATTGGGTGGTGGTGGTGGTGGTGGTGGTGGTGGTGGGGGGGGGAATGGGGGAGGCTTTTCAGAGGGGCCAACGTGGACTTGAGGGGCTGAACAGTTTACTTCCACACTGTAGGACTTCTATGATTAACCGCACTTATTTTTGTCCTGGATCACAGCTCCCAGAATCTCCCATCTTCTGCAAATTAAAAGACAAGTCCCACTCTGCCCTCTCGTATGTGTGTTATCTAACTGCTTTATCATTTCTAGTGAATATAGCCCACACCTCACTGCTGCCAGTAATGATTAGCTTACATTACTAACAATGTGGAAACAGGCCCTTCGGCCCAACAAGTCCACACCGACCCCTTCAAAAAGCAATACAATGCTGATGAAACAATGCAATACCTGCAGTACTGAAACCCGTAAGGCTTCTAACGATACCCGTTACTGATTCACCGCTCCTTCTGATGCACAGCATTGGAAATACAATGTTGAAGGCTGAATAAAATGAGCAGTTTAACTCAAAAATCCACCTAACCCTTCACTAGGCTCCCCGCTCAGCACACTTTACTTACTGCTGGTAAACCTTAAAGAACTTTATCCACACAGTGCAATGAATTCCCACTTTCCACCAAAATCCTAGACGCACTCAGTTGCTGTCTCACAATTGAAAGATTTCATTGTAACTTCTGCTCCATTAAGGGCAAAACATCTTTGAAAGCTGCTCTGAAACTCCAGCCTTCACAATCACACTTCTGTTTTCATGGAAGATGATTAGAGTCATACAGCACAGAAACTGAGCCCTCGGTCCAACTCATCCATGCCGACCAGATATCCTAAATTAATCTAATCCCATTTGCCAGCATTTGGCCTGTATCCCTCTAAAGCCTTCTCATTCACGTACCCATCCAGATGCCTTTTAAATGTTGTAATTGTAGCAGCCTCCATCACTTCCTCTGGCAGCTCATTCCAAACATGCACTACCCTGTGTGAGAAAAAGTTGCCTCTCAGGTCCGTTTTAAATCTTTCCCCTCTCACGTGAAAGCTATGCCTTCCCGTTTTGGATTCGCCTGCCATGGGGAAAAGATTTTGGCTATTCACCCTATCCATACCCCTTATAAAATTCTGTAAGGTCACCCCTCAGCCTCTGATGCTGCAGGGAAATTCTCCCTGGCCTATTCAGCATCTCCCTTTAGCTCTAACCCTCCAACTCTGCCAACAAACTTGTAAATTTTTTTCTGAACTCTTTCTAGTTTCACAACATTGTTCCATAGGAGGGGGCCCAGAATTGCACATACTATTCCAAAAGTGGCCTAACCAGTGTCCTGTGCAGCCATGACAATGATCTCCCACCTCCTATACTCAATGCTCTGACCAGTAAAGGAAAACGTACCAAATGCCTTCTTCACTATCCTGTCTCCCTGCAATTGCACTTTCAACGAACTAGAACCTGCAAGGTCTCTTTGTTCAGCAACACTCCCCATTAACTGTGTCAGTCATGCCCTAATTTGCCTTACAATGCAACAACTCATTTATCTAAATTAAACTCATTCTGCTACTCCTTGGCCCATCCTATCAATTCTAATTTATATTGAATTTTCTTTCCTCTCACCCTCGAAAAAGCTGAAAAATCTCCATCCAACACACACTCCCTCCATTCTGACTTTGCTGAACCTAATCCTTGCTGTACCTCATCCTGAAGGGTCTGGTTCATGCTGATCAACAGGCCCTCACTCGGGAGAGGGTGGGTGGAATCTAGTTGAAACAGAGAATACTGAATGGTCTGGACAGAGTGCACATGGGGAAGATGTTTCCATTGGTAGGAAAGACTAGCACCTGAGGGCACAGCATTAGAATAAAAGGAAGACCTTTTAGAACAAAGATAAAGAGAAATCGTTTCAGCCAGACAGTGGTGAACATGTGGAAGTCACTGCTACAGAAGGCTGTGGACGCTAGTCACGGAGTATATTTAAGACTGAGGTAGATAGGTTCTTGAGTATCGGGGGAAATCGAGGGTTACGGGGAGAAAGTGGGAGAATGGGATTGAGAAGCTTACCATCCATGATTTAATGGCAGAGCAGCCCTGATGGGCTGAGACATCTAATTTACTCTCCTGTGTTTTATGGTCTCTTGCTTTCCTGAACACAGAGAAAGAATTGGGAGCAGGAACAGGCTGTTTAGCCTGTTGAGCCTGCACCAACATAAGTGGATATGAAGATACCTACACCGAGGTGGATAAGCTGGAAATATTTCCACTGGAGCAGAGGAGGTTGAGAGGTGACCTTATCGAGGATTATAAAATCATAAGGGGTGTAGATAAGGTGAATGGCAGATATCTTTTCCCTTGGTGGGGGTTCAAGATTAGGCAGCAAATTTGAAAGAGAGAGGAGAAAGATTTTAAAAAGGCATAATGGGTACTTTATTTTTAAAACACAAAGTGGTTTGTGTGTGAAATGCATGTCCAGATGAAGGGGTGGATGCAGGTATAGTTAGAACATTTTAAAGACATTAGGATAAATACATGAATGAAGTTGAATTCAGATAAATGCGAGGTGCTGCATTTTGGAAAAACAAATCAGTGCAGGACTTATACACTTTATGGTAAGGTCCTGGGGAGTGTTGCTGAACAAAGAGACCTTGGACTGCAGTTCATAGTTCCTTAAAGGTAAAGCCACACATAGATAGGATAGTGAAGGCAGTATTGGTATGCTGTCCTTTCTTGGTTAGAGCATTGGGTAAAGGTGTTGGGAGGTGATGTTGCATCTGTACAGGACATTGGTGAGGCCACATTTGAAATATTGCGTGCAACTCCGGCCTCCTTCCCATCAGAAGGATGTTGTGAAACTTGAAAGGGTTCAAAAAGATTCACCAGGATGTTACCGGTTTGAAAGATTTGGGCTCTTGGGTGAGGCTAAATAGGCTGGGGCTGTTTTCCTTGGAGTGTCAGAGGCTGAGGGGTGACCTTACAGAGGGGCATGGATAGGGCAAATAGACAAAGTCTTCTCTGTGAGGTGGGGAGTCCTCTCACTAAAAGTTTAGGGTGAGAGGGGAAAGATATAATAGGGCTAAGGGGGCTTTTTTTTCCACAAGTGGTGTGTGTATGGAATGAGCAGCCAGAGGAAGTGGGGGAGGCTGGTATAATTACAGCATTTAAAAGGCATCTGGATTGGTCTATAAATAGGAAGGTTTAAAGGGATATGGACCAAGTGCTGCCAATAGGACTAGATTAGGATAATTGATCAGCATGGACTAGTCTGTTTCTGTAACCAAACTATACTGGTCTTAAAACCATTTTTTTTTTTGCTTTTCCCCCATAACCATCCACTTCGTTGTTGTTCAAAAATCAGATGAACTCAGCTTGGACATATTCAATGACGCTCTAACTGCAGGAAGGCGTCCCACCTCTCAGCTCAATTCCTCTTGCTAATACACCACACTTGCCTTGCCGATTGCTTGCTGCATCTGTCTGACAACTGGCAGTGACTGGTGCAGAATGACATCTAGATCTGTACATTTACACATCATTTCTGATAAAAGGTTCCTGAATTTGCCCTGTGTTTTTCAAAAGAGACACAGAACTGAACTAACTTTCCCAGAACCTGTCCCCTCCCTGGATTCACTCCATTTCGCTTCAGTTTCTGCAAGTCAACAGCTGAACCCGGAATGGAAAATGGGGTGAGAAAAGAGAGCACAATACTCACAGATGTTGGACAGAGGAAGAAGGTTGCAGTCTACCCTGAAGCTCAATCTTAACTCAGAGAGAGAGAGAGAAAGCAGCATCAACCCCAGAAGCACATGATCCTCCTTCCACATCCAGTCTATGGTTTTCTGTGATTGGCAGGAGGACCAGTCCCCATCCGGTCCTCCAGAGCGTCCCATTGGTTCACCAAAACAAGACCGTGGGCGTTTCCCCGTGTCGCATGAGCCAACACGCGGAGTGGTTGCTGACACCGAGGAGCATGCGCAGTATGGAGATGCTGGTTATTACTGACCGATTTCAAAGTTAAAAATCACCCAATGCCAAGTTATCGTCCAACCGTTTATTTACTTATTTCCGATTTATTTGGAATCACTAGCTTTCGAAGCGCTGCTTCTTCATAGGATGGTTGTGGAGCAGAATCATAATACACAGACTCTTGAGCAACAGGATTGCAGAGTCATGGGATGTAATATTAAACAAATGTAGCTTACTTCTGTCATCTTTTAGAATGACCTTGTTCGTTTTGATTCCATCGTATGTAAATCCCAAAACTTTTAAAAGTTATGTTCTCAAGATAGGTTTTCACAATAGGTGTCATCTCAATCAAATAATGCATTGAAGGTGTTAAGTTAAAGTCTGTCTGTGTCCCAATGTTAGGTCAGACTGATTCTATTTCTAAAGTGGGAGGTACAGCGTTTTTGAGCAAAATAAAATGTAATTCTGCAAGTACAAATTCAACCCACAAACATAAATGTGTGTGTACAGGCGAAACCAAGTGATTGTGTCTGTGTCTGTGTGCGGTGTAATGGGGTATAAGGCTGTGAGAGGGTGTGTGTGTGTGAGCATTTGAGAGAGTGGATGTGTATGAGAGAGGGTCTGCATGAGTGTGTTGGTGTGGAGGAGCATGTGTTTGTGTGAATGCGTGCTTGTGTGCGTGTATGTGTGGGGGAGAGTGTTTAGTCTAGTGGGGTCACCTGTAGTGTGACATGAACCCAAAGTCCTGGTTGAGGCCATCCCCATAGGTACCAAACCTGGCTATCAGCCTCTGCCCAGCCACTTTCCATTGTTGCCTGTCCTGAAGTCTGCCTTGGAGGATGGTCACCTGAAGGTCCGAGGCTGAATGTCCTGGACTGCTGTAGTGTTCCCCGACTGGGAGGGAACATTCCTGGCTGACGATTGTACAGTGTCCATTCATCCGTTACTGTAGCCTCCACTCGGTCTCGCCAAGATACCATGCCTCAGGGCATCATTGACTGCAGAGTATGAGATAAACAATGCTGGCTGAGTCACGTGAGTACCTGCCATTCTCATGGTGGGTGGTGTCCCCACGTGTCATGATGGTAACGATCGTCACTCTAACACGTCCTTGCATCGTCTGCCATGGCAGGGTTGTATCATGTTGCCCTGAAG